>NC_133666.1:204220234-204465413 GCF_037893015.1 Macrotis lagotis | reverse complement strand
AGATAACTAGTATAGTCTGAATGAAAGATCAAGCACATGTTTTTCTTTACTAAATAAAGTAAAGAGAAATAACTCTTGAATTACTATTGCCTACATTTTCTTTCACAGAATGATTTTCATGAAAATGTGTTTTCGTAAGTCACTTGCCTTCCCAATGTATAGAATGGGGAGAGGAGAGAATTTGGAACTCAAAATTTGAAAAAAAGTTAAAATTGTTTTACTTGTAATTGGGAAAAATAAAATACTAAATAAGATTTAAATATTCATTGCTTTCTATTTAAAATAAAGAAACAAATCAATTTTCTTTGGAAAAGCACATTCAAATATGAGCAGAAAGTATGGGTTATGTTTCACAGATGATTGCAACTACTAACAGGTTTTTTTTTCATTTACCAGAAGAAATCAAATGAATCCATTTTGCCTCTGGGGTTTTAAACATTATAATAATTCATCTTAATAATGAACTCTAAATTAACTGAAAGAAGACAAAATGAAGGAAAAATCATTTCACTGGCAATAGTTTATTCAATGAAAAGTGGAGAAAATAATACCTTTGGGGCAAATTAAATAGGCTGGCATAATTTAAAACATTTAGATATCCCCCAGAATGAAGTGGCTACCAAAATCAAGCATATGAATAACATTAATATATACACATAGAAATCAATAATTACCCTCCCTGCCTCAGTCCAACCCATCAGACCCACATCTCTCCCTCATCATGCTCAGCACAAAAACAGGAGTAATAGGATATTATGGTTGTCATCCCTGCCCCAGCTTATCCACTCTTGATACTGTAGGAATACTTTAGGAATCCCTGTACTTTACCCCATCCTTAATTTTCTGTCTTCCTTTCTGCCTTCTGGTTGGACATTGACCCCCAACTCTTTTTTTTTTAGGTTTGTTTTTTTTTTCCCAAGGGCAATGGAGTTAAGTGGCTTGCCCAAGGCCACACAGCTAGGTTAAGTATTAAGTGTCTGAGGTCGGATTTGAACTGACTTCAGGGTCAGTGCTCTATCCACTGCTCCACCTAGCCGCCCTTGACCCCAACTCTTATCCCTACTACTGCAGGAGGAAAATCGTAAAGTACCAGTTCACTCTAAGCTCGACCCTTTCTCTCTTTTTCATTATTTTTTTTTGCCAGTACTCTTCAAAATCCCTTACATACAACTTCAAGACATCCAGACTTCTTGGATGAAAAGGGAATAATTAAAAACAATAATTCTCATTTGATGGAGAAACATTAGGACCTACCTATCTTCTTCCTATAACTATCCTTCTTCCTTATACTTTCCTATACTAACCAGCACACCTCCCCAACCCACTGGACCTTATCATTTAATGCACCCTAATTATCCTTCGGACTTTGCAATCTGACCTGTAAGCTATGCCCTTGTAATCAATAGAATCTACAATCTACTTCTAACCTTCCTATGTATCTTCTTCAATTAAAATGTAAAATACTTGAGAGCAGGGTTGCTTTCACCTTTATTTATATCCCTAGGAATCATATTTGGTGCATAATGCATAATGATAAATGCTTTCTTATTTTCATTTATATGGTAACTTTTTAAATTTCCTCCTTTCATTCTCATGATTTCTGAAGAAATCTGGGAGTTTATGTGTAGGGTAGAATATATAAAGCATGCATTTAAAACAAAGTGCATGGAATTTATTCTGAAATTGTACTCAAGAATTTTCAATTTCTAAAACGTCCCTAAAACAAGAATTAAGCATGAGACAAAGTTTGTAGTTATCTCCATAGAATTTAATACCAAAAAATCCAGCTGAGATAAAAGCCAGATGAACTGCATGCAATAAACCCTAATCTACAACAGAGATAGAAGGACTGACTACACAGCAGTCTTACCTGCTAGCACCAGAATTCCACATCCTCCTTCCTCTATCATTCTAGTGCTTCCGAAAACCAAATGGCAGAAATTTCCTCAGGCCTTCCTAAGGAGTGCTTCATTAGCAAAGAGTGTCAATATATAGCTCATCCAGAGCCTGGGAAACAGAGGGAACTGAAGAAGCACAAATGGAAGCTCTGTGGCACTCCACTAAGAGAAAAGATGCCCAACAGAAACTGGTGTTAGTAATGTCCCTCTAGAAGTCATGTCAGGCAGAGGCCAAGACTGGAGAATTGCTAATTGCCTAATATAGAAGGAAACTGAATCTTTAAGAACCAGACCCCTGGAAAATTTCCAAGGGGGAACTAAAGGATAGGGATCTAGAAGTAGGAGCCAGAAAGTGAGTATTAAGGGAAAATAAATGGGGGGGGGTAGAAATTAACATTTATCTTAGGAAGAACTCATTTGTAGACCTTGAGCATAAGGTTATAAATAAACATAAGACTATAAACAAAATTATTAATAAGAGAAAGGTTAATGACATCCAAATTAGGTAGATCAGTTCAACCCTCTATGAATAAATATTGCAAGACAAAGGAAACCAACCCTTAAGAGAGAAAGCTATGAACTTCAAAAATCATACATGGAACTACAAAAAAAAAAAAGATGGATTGTGAAAATAGAATTTAGTGCCTGTAAAGAAGTAATAGTCAAAAAACAAACACAAAAAAAGCTTGAATTCATGGTGGCTTCAAGAAAGAAAGAAAGGAAGAAAGAAAGAAAGAAAGAAAGAAAGAAGAAGAAAGAAAGAAAGAAAGAAAGAAAGAAAGAGAAAGAGGGAGGGAGGGAGAGAGGAAGGAAGGAAGGAAGGAAGGAAGGAAGGAAGGAAAAGGAAAGAAAATAAAGAAAAGAAAAGAAAAGAAAAAGAAAAAAAGAAAGAAAAGAAAAGAAAAGAAAAGAAAAGAAAAGAAAAAGAAAAGAAAAGAAAGAAAAGAAAAGGGAAGGGAAGGGAAAGGGAAGGGGAAAGGGAAGGGAAGGGAAGGAAGGGAAGGAAGGGAAGAGAAGAGAAGAAAGAGAAGAGAAGAGAAGAGAAGAGAGAAGAGAGGAGAAGAGAAGAGAGAAGAGAAGAGAAGAGAAGAGAAAGAGAAGAGAAGAGAAGAGAAGAGAAGAGAGAAGAGAAGAGAAGAAAAGAAGAGAAAAGAAAAGAAAAGAAAAGAAAAGAAAAGAAAGAAAAGAAAAGAAAAAAAGAAAAGAAAAACTGATTAAAAAATTAAAATACATGAAGAAACAGAACAAGGGTGGCAGAAAAAAATCAGAAAGGAGCTTAATTTCTAGTTTCCTTCTGAAACATTAAATCAAGCCTCTAAATGAAATGTAGAGCAGTAGAATTTTTAAAAGGTCAGGGTGAAACAATATTCCAGTTCAAGATAACATAAAAGAATTTCAGAAAAGGCCTGTCTCTTGGGTCAGCTATGTAGAGAAGTGGATAGAGCACTGGCCCTGGAGTCAGGAGTACCTGAGTTCAAAGCTGACCTCAGACACTTAATTACCTAGCTGTGTGGCCTTGGGCAAGCCACTTAACCCCATTTGCCATGCAAAAAAAAAAAAAAAAAAAAGAAAGAAAGAAAGAAAAGAAAAGAAAAGGCCTGTCTCATTTATGTGAAAAAGAAGCACAATACTGTGCAGATGATGTCTGGACAAGCCAAGAAGAGACCCTTAGCTACAGCAAAGGTCAGTCCCAGGTCCTGTCCCATCAGGCCAGTGGCACAACAGACTAGCCATGAAACCTTCAGCCCCAGGGCACTGGGTAAGCCTCCAGGACCTGAGGCTCTGGCGCAGAAAATCAGTGACCAGGTTCTTAGCTCCCAGTATAAGAAGTTTGAGACAGTGCCTCCTTTACCCCAAGAGAAGAGTTCAACTTTAAAAGTTTTAAAATAGACTTAAAGAAAAGCAAAAACCAGAAAAGAGTCATAACTATAGAAAACAAATAAGACAACAGGGGAGATCAAAACACAACTGAGAAGAAGACAACAATGTCAAAATACATACAGGTTAAGGTTCCAAAAAGGAATATGAATTGGTCTCAAGTCCAAAAAAACCTTTTTGGAAGAGATAAAAAAAAGGATTTTTAAAATCAAATAAGAGAAGTAGAATAAAATTGGTTTGAAGAAATGAGTTATATAATTGATAGTCAACACCTTAGAAAAGGAAAAACAAAAATGACTGATGAAAACGATTCCTTAAAAAACACAACTGAGGGGGTAGCTAGATGGTGCAGTGGACAGAGCATGAGCCCTGGAGTCAGGAGGACCTCAGTTCAAATCTGAGCTCAGATACTTAATAATTGCCTGTTTGTGTGACCTTGAGTAAGTCAATCTTAACACCGTTGCCATAAATAAAATTATTAAAAAAAACACAATTGATCTAATTTTAAAAATCCACTGGTAAACAACTCCTTAAAAAGTAGAATTGTTCAAATGGAAAAGTAGATATAAAGCTAACTGAAGAAAATAATTCCTAAAATTAGAATTGAATAAATAGAAGCTAATGACTCTATAAGTTAAGGCTGACCAAAATGTGGTCCACAAACCAAATGTGGCCTTCACTGCAATTTTATGCAGTCCCCTGTAGGTTTTACTAAATGCTTTAGTAAATGAAGGTGGGTTACTACAGAGCTCTCACTAAAAATGGTAAATCAAAATATATTATTTATTATTTCAAAAAAACTTTTAAAAGAAAAGTAGGATAGCCCTGCTATAAGACATCAAAAATTAGTCAAACACAATCAAAGAATGAAAAAATTAAAGAAAACATAAAAATCCCCTACTGGAAAAACAAGTGGCCTTGGAAAAATAGATGCAGGAATTTGAGAATTATTGAACTACCTGAAAGCCATGGTCACAAAAAAAGAGTCTAGTGACAGCTAGGTGGCACAGTGGATAGAGCACCAGACCTGGAATCAGGAGCACCTGAGTTCAAATGCAGTCTCAGACACTAAATAACTACCTAGCTGTGTGACCTTGGGAAAGTCACTTAACCCCATTGCCTTGTAAAAAACAAAAAATAAAAAACAGAAAGAGTCTGAACAACATCTCCTGAAAAAATAATAATGAAAACTATCCTGATATCCTAAAACCAGAGGGAAAAATTTGAAATCAAAAGAATCTACTGAACGTCTTTTGAAAGAGATTCCCAAAATGAAAATTCCAGGGAATATTGTAGTCAAATTCCAAAATTATCAGTTCAAAGAGAAAATACTGCAGGAAGGCAGAAACAATTCAAGTATCTAGGAACCACAGTCAGGATAAGACAAGAATTAACAACTTCTAAATTAAATAATCATAGGTTCTGGAATATATATTGAAGGAGCCAAAGGATCATTTTGCTCCCAGCAAAACCGAATACAATCCTTCAGAGAAAAAGATGGGTATTCAATGAAATTGGGGACTTTCAAAGTTTTTTGATGAAAAGACCAGAATTGAACAGAAAATTTGATCTTCAATTCAATTCAAGAGAAGCATACAAATGTAAACAGGGAAAAAAAATCCAACATGCTATTCAAAGAGGATAACTGTTTACATTCCTACATGGGAAGATGATACTCATAACTCTTCAGAACTATGTCTCTATTAGGGCAGTTAGAAGTATGCATAGATTGAGGATGTGAGTATAACTTGACTTTGATGTGATAAGATAATAATTAAGTCATGGAAAAAACATTGCACTGAGAGAAGGGAAAAGAAAGTCAAATAGGATAAATTTCAGTACAAAGAAGCACAAAAGACAGAAGGTAGAGGGTGAACCTTGTTTGAATTTTACTCTCATAATATTTGGCTCAAAAAGAGATTAGCACATATACACAATAGGGTATAGAAATTCATCTCCAGAGGAGTAGGATGGGAAAGGGGAAAGAAAAGTGTGGTGGGGGAAAGGAACTAATAGAAGAAAAAAGCAGATTGAGGGAGGAGGTGGTCATAAGCAACTTACTGCTAAAGAAGGACAAGGTAGAAGGAGAAAAGAAGAAAAGAATAGAAGGAAAAATAGGATGAAGGTAATTACAAAGTTGGTGATCATAATTGTGAATGTGAATTGGATGAACTCAAAAATATAGTGAAGTGGATTTAATAGCAGAATCCTACAATATTTGTTTTTAAGAAACACATTTGAAGCAGAGAGATTCACACAGAGTAAAGGTAAAAGGGGTTGGGTGGAATATATTATGCTTCAACTGAAGTAAAAAAAAAGCAGGGGCAGCAATTCTGATTTAAGACAACACAAAAGCAAAAAAATGTATCTAATTAAAAGAGATAAGGAAGGAAATTATATCTTGCTTAATGGTAACATAGATAATGAAGTAATATCATTGCGAAACATATATATGCACCAAATGTTGTAGCAACCAAATTCTTAAGGAGAAGCTAAATGAGTATTAGGAAGGTATAGACAGCAAAACTATACTAGTGGGGGACTTTAATCTTGCTCTCTCAGAATTAAATAAATCTAACCAAAAAATAACCAAGAAGAAAGTTAAGATAGTGAAGAGAATTTTAGAAAAGTTAGATATGATAGATCTCTGGAGAAAATTGAATGGGGATAGAAAGGAATATATACACTTTTTTCAGTATATATATATATATATATATATATATATATATATATATATATATATATATATATATATATATTTTATAGCACCTATACAAAAATTGACAGTTTTAAGTCATAAAATCTTCACAATCAAATACAAAAAGGCAGAAAAATTAAATATATTCTTTTCAGATCATGATGCAATAAAAATTACATGCAATAAAAGACCATGGAAAGAGATATTAAAAATTAATTGAAAACTGAACAATCTAATCCTAAAGAATGAATGGATGGGGGTGGTACAGCTTGATGGTGTAATGGATAGAGCACTGACCCTGGAGGCAGAAGGACCAGAGTTCAAATCTAGCCTCAGACACTTAATAATTACCTAACTGGGTGACCTTGGGCAAGTCACTTAACCCCATTGCCTTGTAAACAACAACAACAACAACAAACGAATAGATAAAACAACAAAACAGGAAAATAATAATTTTCTCAAAGAAAATGACAATATGGAGATCACATACCAAAACTGATAAGATGCCATGGAAGGAGTTCTTAGGTGAAATTTTATATGTCCAAATGCTTATATGAATAAAATAGAGAAAGAGAAGATCAATGAATTGCACATGCAACTAAACAATTAGAAAAATAACAAATGGGGACAGCTAGGTGGTGCAGTGGATAGAGTACCAGCCCTGGAGTCAGGAGGACCTGAGTTCAAATCCAAACTCAGACAATAGTTCCCTAGCTGTGTGATCTTGGGAAAATCTTTGCCTCGCATAAAGAAAACAAAAAGAAAAATAACAAATGAAAAATCCCCAATTAAATACCAAATTATAAATTCTGAAAATCAAAGGCAAAATTAATATAATTGTAAGTAATAAAACTATTAAATTAATAAATAAAAGTAAGACCTGGTTTTATGGGGGAGAATCAAAAACCTAAACAAATCTTTGGTTAATTTAATTTTTAAAAAAAGTAATTACCAGTACCAAAAATGAAAATGGTAAATTTACCAAGGAAGAGAAAATTACAACAATAATTAGGAACTATTTTGCTCTACAGTTTATCAATAAATCTGACATTCTAAGTGAATTGGATGAATATTTACAAAATTATAAGTTGTCCACATTAAAACTACAAATAAAATGTTTAAATAACCCCTTTTAGGAAAAAATAATTGAACAAGCCATCAATAAACTCCCTAAGGAAAAAACCCCAGGACCAGAAGAATTTACAAGTGAATTCTACCCAACATTAAAAAAAATTAATTGCAATATTATATAGGCTACCTGAAAAAAATAGATGGGGTCACCTCAAATTCTTTTTATGACACAAATGTGATACTGATACCTAAACCAGAAAGAGCCAAAATCAAAACGGAAAATGATATACCAATTTCCTTAATGGTTATCAATGCAAAAAAATTTTAATAAAATATTAGCAAAGAGATTACAGTACTTTATCAAGAGAATAATACACTACGATGAGATAGAATTTTGCCAGCACTGCAGGGTTAGTTCAATATTAGGGAAACTACTTGCATAATTAATCATATAAGTAACAATAATAGCAGAAATCATATGATTATTTTAATAATTGCAAAAAAACTCTGAGAAAAATACAGTACCCATTCCTATTAAAAATACTAGAAAACATAGGAATAAATGTAGTTGCCTTAAAATAATAAGTATTATCTATCTAAAATGTTTATTAAGCATTGTGTGTAACAGGGATAAGCTAGGAGCTTTCCAATTAAGATCAGCAGTTAAACAAGGATGCCCATTATCACTGATATTTAATATTGTACTAGAAATGATAGCTTTAGCAATAAGAAAAGAAAAAGAAATTGAAGGAATTAGAATGGGAAATGAGGAAACAAAACTCTTGCTCTTGGCAGATAATATTATGTTTTACTTACAGATTTCTAAAGAATCAATAAAAAAACTGCATGAGAGGCAGCTAGATGGCACAGTGAAAAAAGCATTGACCCTGGAGTCAGGAGGACCTGAATTCAAATTCAGCCTTAGACACTTCATGCTTACTAGTTGTGTGAACTTGGGCAAATCATTTGGACCCATTGTCCAACAACAACAAAAAAAACCTACATGAAATAATTAACAATTTTAGCAAAGTTTCAGGATATGAAATAAACCCACATAAATCATCAGTGCGTATTACCAACAAAACCTAGCAGTATGAGATGGAAAGAGGAATTCCATTTAAAATAACTGTAGATAATATAAAATATGTGGAAGTCAGCCTGTCTAGACAAATGCAGGAACCATATGAGCATAATTATAAAACACTTTTTACATAAAAATCAAATCTAAACAACTGGGAAAATATGAATTTTTATAATAATATACATGCTATATGATATGATATATTATTATATTATATATTATAATAATCTATATCCTATGTGATGTGATATATCATTTATATATAAAATATATTATAATGATATAATTATATACAATATTAATAATGTGTAATATAATATTGATATATGATAAATTCAGCTATTTTGTGCCATGGTAATCAAACAACTAAAAAAATATCTTATACAGCTAGGAAAAAATAACAAAATTCATTTGGGAGAACTAAGGTCAAGATTATCAAGGGAATTAATGAAAAAGAAATCTCCCCAAAAGATAGCCAAGCTACACCAGTAAAACTGCATTATAAAATAGCACTTATCAAAAGAATTTGGTACTGGCTAAGAAAAAGGACTGGATCTGTGGAAAAGGTTAGACACACAAGACACAGTAGTAAATAACAATACTAATCTAGTATTCAACAAAAATTGCTAGGACAAATAGAAAACAACATGATAGAAACTAGGTAAACATCAACTTCTTACACAATATGCCAAGATAGGGATAAAATCATTATGTGTTTTAGACATAATAGGTGATAGCATAAGCAAATTAGAAGTACATGGTCTACCTGATCAGATCACTGAAGAAGGGAAGAACAAGCGATACCATTAAAAATGTAAAATAAACAATATTGACTATATTAAATTAAAAAGTTGCACCAACAACTAGAAGGAAAACAAAAAAGTTGGGAAAAATCTTTAAAGCAAATTTCTCTGACAAAGGTCTCATTTCTCAAATTTTTTAGAGAACTGAGTCAAATTTATAAGAATACAAGTCATTTTACATTTGATAAATGGTCAAGATATATATAAAAGCAGTTTTCAAATGAAGAAATTAATCTATAATCATATGAAAAGAATACTCTAAATCACTATTCATTAGATACATGAAAATTACAATAACACTAAGGGAAGAAAAATGATAACTCTTCAAGAAGATACAGGAAAATTGCTACTCTAATGCATTGCTGGTAGAGTTGTGAACTGAACCACGCTGGAGATCAATTTGAAACTCTGCCCAAAAGGCAATAAGACTGTGCACACCCTTTGATCCAGCAATACCACTATCAGGTGTGTATCATAAAAAAGAGAAAAGGACACACACACACACACACACACACACACACACACACATATAAAAGCATTCACAGAAACTCCTTGTAGTGGCAAAGAATTGGAATTGAGGAGATACCCATCAATTAAGAAATGGATAAATAAATTGTGGTATATGAATGCAAAGAAAATGAAGAACAAAACTACTCAGCATGAATTCCTAGAAATTAGGACCTAACCATTAGTGAAGAAATGATGAATAATCTTTAAAAAAAAAAAGAGAGCTGTTTGAAACATTGCTACTAAGAAAACCAGACCTAAAAAAATTGTTTCCTTCTTAAACAGCATAGATAACAGAAATACAAGAATAGACAAATACAGTCATCAAAGACAACTGAGGGACCATTAAGAGATTTCTTTCTAAATGTAAAAGTTAGAAAGGAGAAAAATAGAAGTCAAAAAGAAGTGATGATGGAGAAACAGTTTGGAAATTTCATGGACCAAATATTACAACATTACATCTACAGAAGAATCATTGTTTTTGTATGACTAAATTACAGACTGGGAGGGGGTGCATATAAAAAGAGTGAGGAGAGTAAGAATATAGAGGGGAATATGTGATGTACTTTAATCAAATTAATGGCTAACAAGGAAGGAGTCTCTTAAGAAGATAGTCTATAGTTGATTGGGTAGCAAGGTAAAGGGAAGGATTGAAAAACAGAAGAAAAGAAGGAGGAAATATTGCCCATGGTGGAAGGGAATCCCACTGTAGCTCTCATGGAAAAATAGGCATGTTCTTACAAAGAATATGATCAAGAGAGAACGGACTACAAAGAATCCAAATATAACACAATAAAATTGCTTGCAAAAAGTTGAAAACACTTGGGGGTTGGTGAAGTGAGGTAAACATTGAAAACCAATTATAAGGGACACAACAAGATCAAATAATTTATTTCTTAGATGGGAAAATATCTGAATTTTTAAATTTTTCAAATTATTTTTTAATTTTTAAAAAATACAAAATAATAAAGATTGTCATATGATTGGCAAAACATAAGAGATATTTCATAATATAAAGCAATAAATTTGCATTTCAAGGAAGTCATTATAATAAATGCTAGACTGTGTTCAAAATTATCCATCTTTGCTTCATTGTAGGTTTTCTTCTATTCTCTGCTGTGCATTATTTACTTTATTTTCCCTAACCCCTGAAGGTACCAATGAAGCATGGAGATAGATAGATAGATAGATAGATAGATAGATAGATAGATAGATAGATAGACAGACATATATATATACAAAAATATATATGTATATATATGTATGTGTGTATGTAACATACATATATATACAAGCTTAAATATATGCACATACATACCCACATATATATATACACATACAGATTCATAGATATCCATATATTTGGTTTGTATGTATCTCTTATTTTTATAACATTTCCTGAAAGCACAATTCCTCCTCACTCCTACTCACTATCTTCCTCTCATATATCTTCCAAGGATTCCTCTCTTGTACATTCTTCTATACCCCACTACCCACTTACATACCCTCCTATACACCCTTTTATCTTATTCCCTCACTCTCTAACTGAATAGGCTCCCTGTTCCCCTCCTTTTATTTCTTTCTGAATTTAAAAGGCATATGCATATGTTTGCATGTATGTATGGTTCTCTCATTAACCCATATCCATGAGACTAGGTTTCCAGAACTACTAGCTTCCTTTCCCATCAAATTCCTCTGTATCAATTCTTCCTCTCTCACCTCATTTGTATGTTAACTTTTTTAAAATTTTTCCCACACTTTTACTTTAGAATTCCATCCTACTAATCTCTACACCAATTTTTCCTTCAGACTATTCAATTACTAATAACTATCTTGGACATATGGTTTACATTTCCAAATTTAAATAGCAAATAATTAGTCTTTATTGAGTCTCTCTTGTAATTGGTCTTTGATGTTATCTGATATTACTCTTGGATCTTTTATGCCAAATTTTCTATTAAATGCAGGTCTTTTTGCAACAAAATCCTGAAAGTCTGGCAATTCATTGAATATCCATTTTTTTTTCTCTTTTAGCATTATGCTCAACTTTGCTAGGCATGTTTTCAGCCACAACCCAAGTTCTATTACTCTTTGATATGCAGTGTTCCAAGACAGCAGTTTTTCCATAAGGCTGCTCCTAGGCCTTGGGTAATTCTAATAGTGGCTCCACTGTATTTGAATTGGGTTTTTTTTGACTTGTGATTTTTAATATTTTTCCTTAACCTGAGGATTTTGAAATTTAGCTATAATATTCTTTTCATTTTTCCTCCTTGCATCCCTTTCATGTAGTGATAGGTGATTTTTTTCTAAAATTATTTCTTATATTATTTTCTTAATTGTAGTTTCAGATAATTTGATTATTCTTATGCTTTCTCTACTTGATCTACTCTCCAGATCAATTGTTTGTCTTAAGAGATATTTAATATTCACTTTAATTTTTTCATTCTTTATATTTTGTGTTATTATTAATTCTTGGATGCTTTTAAATGACTTCCCCTTGCCCAGGTCTAAGTTTCAACAAATCTTTTTCTTTCTTAAGATTCTGGATCTCTTTCAGTTCATTAACTTTCTTTCCATAATCTTCTTTTTCTTGGTTTTTTCTTTTTTGTTCTTATTTTTTTCCTCAATGTCTTTTATATGGTTTTTAAAGTCTTTTCTTAATTATTCTCTGAATTCTTTTTGTGCAGGTAGACATTTGACCTTACTCTTTAGGGTATATTTTTGCTTCATTATCTTCTTCTGAAGATAAACATCAGTTTTCTCTATACCCAAAGTAACTGTCTAATGTTGGGTTCTTTCTCTTTGCCTGCTCATTTTTAAAAAAAAGGGGGGTTTTTTTCTTTTTTTCTTTTAATTTTTTCACAGCTTCTTATTATTTTCACCTCTAGTCCTGAGATGCAGGAGAATGGAACTTTGACCTCGACCCAATCTCTGCACTCTTTTCCTCCTCTAAGTCTTAACTGGGCCCCTTCACACACTGTGCTAGAAATTATCTTACTCCCCAAGAAACCTCTGGTGGCTATGAGCTTCAGTTCTCCCCTCTGGGCTGAAGCCAAGAGGACTCAGGTCTTCTCTAAGTGTCCACAGGCAGCAGTGTCCAAGAGCCACTGCTTCTGTATTCATTGGATGTGTGCTGGTTCCTTCTTGTCCAGGAGCTAGTTGGTAGCAGAGCTGGGTCTAATGTCCCTTATAGACAAGGGTTCCCTCTCTTTCCCCATTCAGATATCAGACTCCCCACTTAATCAGAGGTAAGAGTTCTTGTGACTGAGGCAGAGACTACCTCCCAACCCAGCTGTCCCTAGGGTTCCCCAGGGAGATATTTATACTTCACTTGACCAGTCCTTGGTCCTGGGATCTTTCTTCAGATCTTCTCTGGCTGTTCCTGGAGGACCGCTGTTCTGCTCTAATACTTATTTATTTTCATAGTTCTACATTTACCCTGAGGTGCTTTTTTGACTTGTTTGTGAAGGAAATCTGGAGAGCTTGAATTTTCTTCCCTACTCTGCCATCTTCTGAGAATTCTCTTCCATTATTTATACTTTTAAATATGTTATCATAAAACTTGAATAGTTTGAAAGAGAACATGTAGATAGAAGGCATGAGGTTGAGTTGTGCATGATGGGATGATTCTAAACATAAGACTAGGGAGGGAGAAATAAAATAGAACAATTATCCCATATAAATGAGACATGAATGGAACAGATTGTAGAGCTGAGCTAGTAATACTGAAGCCTTATTCACTTCAGAACTGGGTTAAAGAGGTAATAACATCAACATCTAGAAAGGTATAAAAATTATCAAAATTTATAAAGAAAAAGAGATTGAGGTGGACAAGATAAAAGAAAGACTTTTTTTGTTTGTTTTTGTAAGGCGTGGGATTAAGTGACTTGCCCAGGTCACACAGCTAAATAATTATTAAGTGTCTGAGATGACATTTGAACTCAGGGTCCTCCTGACTCCAGAGCTGGTGCTCTATCCATGGCGCCACCTAGCTGCCCCTCTCATCTCCTATTTTTTATCTAAAAAAAAATCACTCTTTAGCACAGTGGTTAGAGCACCAGCCCTGGAGTCACACAGTAGGAAATTATTATAGTAATCTTGTGTTTGACAAACATAAATATTTAAGTTTTTGTGATGAGAATTCATTTGGTTAAAAAAATGTTTCCACACCCACACACCTAAAGTGAACTTGGAATTTCCTAAAAATATTACTAATTTCAAGAAAATAATGGACATTCTGACCCTGGTTTGCTCAGATCCTTTATTTTTGTAGTAACAAACCATTCTCTCTCTCTCTCTCTCTCTCTCTCTCTCTCTCTCTCTCTCTCTCTCTCTGCAGTCCATTTCTCTTGTTCTCTCTTTCTATGTATGTATATATATACACATATACATACACATACATATACATATATATGCATATATAATTTGTGCACATACATATGTGTGCATAAATAATAAAAAGTAGTACTAATCAGTCTGGGCACCATGTAAATTTAGGTGGACAAAACTATAGTATAATAAGAATTATGATCACTCCATTTGATAAAGTATAAATGTAGGGGTAAATGGCTCTTATCAGGACATGGCGTGCAAGGTCATTTTCAAGTAACACACATAGCAGGCAATAATGTTGATGTTATTCTCCTTGTGTGCCTTGAATACAGTTGCACATGTTTATAGATCTATGTGCTTTTCAAATTTCTGTTTATTGAATTTTTATATGATACTTTGGGTTTTGTATTGGCATTATACTTATTTTGTAATTCCATTTGTTGGCTAATCTTGCTTAATCTTGGTTAATTTACTATTTGGGCAAAGAATAATGGTAAAGGAACTGACTGAATTTGGAGTTAGAATACCTGAATTCAAATACTTTCTCTGCTACTGATTTGCTGGGAATCTGGGCAGGTCACTTCACCTTTCTTATTTTCATTTTCCATATCAGTAAAAGGAGGGAGCTGGATTACAAGATTTTAAATTGTCTTCCAAATCTAAAACTTATAATAGCTAGCCTTCTTGTAGCACCTCCTGTGCTACAAGGTGTTGTACTAAGCATTTTGCAATTATTATATCATTTGATCCTTAAAAATAACCCTGAAAGGTTGGTGCTATCATCATTCCTATAAGCAAACAAACACTAAGTAACTTGCCTAGGTTCACAGAAACACTCAGTGTCTGAAGCTGAATTTGAACTCGGATCTTCCTAACTCAAGACCTGCATCACTTAATTGCCCCAATAACCTATAACCATTTTTGAGACATTAGGGGCATGACTATTCAATTCCTTTAAGTTAGGGTAATGATGATAGCTAATATTTATATAGCTCTTTTAGGGTTTGCAAAGCACTTTACATATTCTCATTTAATTCTTACAACAACTATGTAAAGTCCTACAAAGAGTATAATATAAGTATCATAAGTTAAACAATCATTTTCTCTACACTTCCTGTCAAATTGAGAATAGGACATGCCACCAAGGGTCAAGAACATCATTCTTCTTTCAATGTTCAAATGTCAATTCTTTAGTTCTTTGTGGATCATGATTTCTTCACTGCAGATACTTCTTCACACCCCTTGCAACTCCTTTCACACCTTACCCCCTCTGGTGATTCTTCTCCACATCTTTCTAAAAATCTCCATAAAGGAGCTAACCAATGTGGTGAAGGCCTTCCTCTTTTTCTTTTAGTATCTAAGGGTACCTATGTAACAATCAGTCCATTTGATTTTCCCAGATGCTAGGAATCCCTGTGGAAGATGACCCTTTTAACTACCTACTCTTGCCTTCAATATATTACACACTGTAGAACAAAATCTAATATATCAAGGCTTTTATATAGCAAATTTTCGCTACCCTGGCAAAAAAAGTGCTTCAGTTTTTGTTTCCAGGCCCAAGTGTGTATTAAATCCTTGTTGGCCTGTGTGTGTCTAGCCCAGTGTTACCTAATTATGCATCCAATGTTAGGAGCATTGGACATTGGTTAAAATTCCAAATGCTTCATAACTTGCTGCCTTTTTCCTAATTGTTCTCAAAGATGAAGGCAAATGTTCACTCCAGAAACAGAACAAAACCTAAATTAACAACTTGGGAACTATGAACAGATTATCTCTTTTTAGCTCAGTGAGCTCTATGATATAGACATTCTTTCCATGAGTACAAATCAAAATCAGCCATGTTTTCTCTTCTTTTATAATAGTTATATTTGTATCTTTATAATTATATACATCCTTTAAACCTTCTATAGATTTTGTTCTCTTCTCCCAATGTATTGAAGATTTTCACCTGTTTCTTTTACTAAATGTTTAGCTATGTATCTTGTCTCTCACCCTTGCTCTAAGATTACTCTTGTCCTTGAAGATTTTTTATAACACTTCTTTCATACAAATTATCATCATAAATATGTCACAACCCACTTGCAAAGACTTTTTCCATTGACCTCAAGGTTATTTGTATGTTAAATTCTACTAAAGTCATGGTGTTTTGTAATTCATAGTCATATAGTATCACTTGTAGAATATTAGTCTTCAAGAAATGAACTCTGTGGCAGTAAACAATTCAAGTACATTGAAAGCACTCTATAATTTCCTTAATGTTAATTCATCCCTGATCTATTCCTGCTCAACTTTGCACTCTGCTCATAAAGGTACATGTTATTGATGTACTAAAGCAGTGGACTGGCCCAACAGCTGGATAGACTGGATAGAATCTTTTCTGTGTTATAGTAATATAAAGTCAAGTTCGGAATCTAATTTCTCTAAAGACTTGGTTTCATTGGGTCTAACTCTTACAAGTGGAAAGTCCTTCTAAAGGTTTAGGAAAATGGAAAAGAAATGAAACTACTAGAGTTTTAAGTAAAGACTGAATATTGATTTAAATTAATATGACAATGCCTTTTTCATAGCTTCCCTATTATGTAGGTAGCATAAATATAATCATTCTTATTTATATATGTGAGGAAAACTGAAACTAGAAAGGCCAGATGACTTGGCTAAATAGTAAAAGTCATAGGCAGGATTCTGAGTAAAGGTGCCCCAATTCCAAATCCAGCATGCATTTTAAATTTGCATGATAAGAGCCTACAGTTCAATGCCTGGAAAGTGACATATTCCTGGTAAAACAGGTTGTTGAGTTTTGGAAATATCTGTATCAAAATCAATCCCTGACACTTTACTTCAAAACAGTTAACTGTCCATCAGAGAAATTTTAAGTATTTTCTGTTTTTCTAAATCTCAAGCAGAAATAAAATCTAATAGCCATGTCTTCAAATGTTCTTCCTGGTACTTCTGTTTAAAAAAAAAAATATATGATATATCATATTAGTTGCCTGGAAACAAATGCCTTGTAGATAAAAATGTAAATTACTCTTGCTTTTTTATTGTGATATTGGGAAGTTTTACCTTCTTCATGACTGACTATAGAGGCAAAATAGAAAGACTAAGCTGAATGATGGATATTTTTAAGCCTGCAGAAATAATATGTCAGTACAATTCACTTGATAATAACTTTTGCTGAAAAGGTTGAGCTTTCACTACAAGAGGAAAAAGACCACGTATCACATAAATTCCCAGCCAAATTCAAGGACATAAAAAAGTAAAAATTAAGAAGCAACATCTATCTGAATCCATACTATCTTCAGGGTGAGAAACAAGGACAGAAAGAATGTGCTGTCTAATAAAAAATTAATGTGAGAGCTATTCTGATTGACAACCACATTACTTTTTGTCAGAGTTAATTATACTTTTAAATAACATTCAGAAAGAAAGGCACAAAGTTACCTTCAGCAAATATCTATTCTAATTGCTTAACAGATAGTACTTTTGGAACTAATTGGGTTATTTTTCCTAGAGTTAAGTAAACTCTTTCTTTCTCTTTGCATTTAGTAGGGGACAGAAGGTCAGCATTGTGGTTTCTTTGGAGGAAAGAGTCAGAATTTTCTCAGAGTTGGTCTCTAAATTCTACAACTTAGTTAAAGCTACATTCTTCTACAAATACCAGAAACACATACAAATCATAACTATGATCTTTATATTAAATAGAAAAGATAAAAGTTGTATGATATGACCTTATTTCCATCCTCTTCCAAAGAAACCATAAGAAAGTTTTCTGGGACCTGAGGCGTAGTTTCCTCACAGTCACAACCAAGGAACACCTATATTTGACTCTATTTGAGAATTCAAAGGAATAAACGAATTCTAATGGCTCCCCAAGTATAGATTGTCAAAAGACATAATAGTTGCTACTATTTAAGAAATGTTGAGCTTTCTCTGTCTTGCATAAAACTTTACTTAAATTCTGTAAAGTCCCCAAGTCCCATACAACCAAAGCATCACTTAGCTTAACCTTCATTCTCACCAAATAATGAGTCTATTTTTCTTCCTAATCCCTACACTATGCACCTGTACCACATAACTACACAGTCTGAGAGGCACCCTGGGATGACTCTGATATTCACTTTGGCAAGTAGCAAAAGGAATTTTCTTTACATGAAGGAAAAAGAAGGTTGGGGTCAGAGCCTGGCTGCCATTCTGATTTCTTTAGAGAGAAGACATACATACAAAGGCTAGACGTATCTCCTCTCTTAAATATTGTTAGTCTAGGAGAAGTAACTATTAGGTTTGAGTTACACGTTTGATAGTTATTCTTTAAACAGAAATGGAAAATCCCAAGATATATATATACAAGGTTTCACTCCTTTTTTACCAAATGCTAGGTCAACCATGAACTCATAAGTCCATTTATTCAAACTGATAGCAAAAAAAGAAATTAGAAGTATACGTAAGTGAATATATATATGTGAATATATATATGTATATATATATATATATATATATATATACATCAAACTCTGTAAAGAGTAAAATGACTTCTCCCATTGGGAGTGAGAAAACTTAGCTCAGTCAAGAAAGACAGAGTCTTAGACATAATCCAAAGGGAAATTATTTAAAGATCTGGAGCAATAAACTGGGGAATAGAAATATGTTTGAGATTACTTTATGACCAAAGGGAAACAAAAACTGTGCATACCCTTTGATCTAGCAATACCACTACTAGGTCTATACCCTGAAGAGATTATGAAAAAGGGTGAAAAAAAAAAAGATCACTTGTACACTTGTAGCCCTGTTTGTGGTGGTAAAGAATTGGAAATTAAGTGAATTTCAATTGGGGAATGGCTTAACAAACTGTGATATATGTATGTCATGGAACACTATTGTTCTATTAGAAACTAGGAGGGATGAGAATTCAGGGAAGCCTGGAAGGACTTGCATGAGCTGATGCTGACCGAGATGAGCAGAACCAGAACACTGTACATCCTAACAGCAACATGGGGGTGATGATCAGGCTTGATGGACTTCCTCATTCCATCAATTCAACAACCAGGGACAATTTTGGGCTATCTGCAATGGAAAATACTATCTGTATCCAGAGAAAGAATTGTGGAGTTTGAACAAAGACCAAAGACTATTACCTTCAATTTAGAAAAAAAAATGTTAGAGATTACTTCCTCTATATGTCAGTTTCTTCCCAGGATTTATCTCTCTTTCAGAGACTTAAAGAAAAATTGGAATAATGCATCTTCTCTGTTAAAGCTGAAGGCCAGAGACATTTAGATGTCTCTTATCACCAATTCTCAACTCAAACTACTCTCACTCAAATGTGATACATTATGTGGTCTAGTTCTACCAATTAGGAGGGAGTCCCAAACAATTAACTCTTTGAACAAAAGTTTGCATTCCTCTCTGGGATGGGCTATTACAAAGATCACCTGAGGCAAGTCTGAAACTTCTAACTAAAGAGAACAAAAAAAATTAATTGTTGAAAACAACAAAGGTGATTTTCCTGACATCCATTCCTGACAACCATTGGTGCCACTAAAACTGAAACAAAACAAATGCACATTGACAATATATGCAGTAGACATGTCATGAGTAAAATATGAGCCTTTCTGATAACTCTTGGCAGAATGGATGTACAAATTAGAAATGATAGGTGTTGCCTACATTGAACCTTTTGTTCTAGTCTCAAAATTCCCAACAAGTTCAACAGTGTGTAGTTAAAATGTTCAAACTGTGGTTTACCTGGAACATGTTAAGGAATAATCCTAAATTTTTTGAAACCTGCCAGCATCAACATTTACTTGAACCAATCAAAATTCCAAAAAATTACTTTAATGAGTTAGAAAAAATTGTAAGTAAATTCATATGGAGAAATAAAAAGTCAAGAATTGCCAGGAGCTTAATGAAAAAAAAAATGCAAACGAAGGTGGCTTAGCACTACCCAATCTAAAATTATATTATAAAGCATCAGTCATCAAAACTGCTTGGTATTAGCTAAGAAATAGAGTGGCGGACCAGTGGAATAGACTAGGTGTAAAAGCAGGAAAGGATTATAGTAATATGCTGTTTGATAAACCCAAAGAGTCCAGCCACTGGGATAAAAACTCCCTCTTTGATAAAAACTGCTGGGATAATTGGAAGTTAGTATGGAAGAAAGTTAGATTAGACCAACACCTCACACCCTTTACCAAGATAAGATCCAAATGGTTACAGGACATAGACATAAAAAACAATACTATAAGCAAATTAGAAGATCAAGGACTAGTCTACCTGTCAGATCTATGGAAAGGGGAACAGTTTATTACTAAGGAAGAGTTGGAGAACATCACTAAAAACCAATTAGATGATTTCGATTACATTAAATTAAAAAGCTTTTGCACAGATAACACCAATGTAATCAAGATCAAAAGAAAAGTAGTAAATTGGGAAACAATCTTTACAACTAATGATTCTGACAAAGGACTCATTTCTAAAATATACAGAGAACTGAGTCATATTTTTAAAGCAAAAAGACATTCCCCAATTGACAAATGGTCAAAGGATATGCAAAGGCAATCTACAGATAAGGAGATCAAAGCAATCCATAGCCATATGAAAAAATGCTATAAATTATTATTAGAGAAATGCAAATTAAAGCTTCTCTGAGGTACCACCTCACACCTCTCAGATTGGCCATTATGACCAGGAAGGATAATGATCATTGTTGGGAGGGATGTGGGAGATCTAGGACACTATTACACTGTTGGTGGAGCTGTGAACTCATCCAACCCTTCTGGAGAGCTATTTGGAACTATGCCCAAAGGGCAACAAAAATGTGCATACCTTTTGACCCAGCAATACCACTACTGGGTCTATACCCTGAAGAGATGAGGAAAAAGGGTAAAAATATTACTTGTACAAAAATATTTATAGCAGCCCTGTTTGTGGTGGCAAAGAATTGGAAATCCAGTAAATGTCCTTCAATTGGGGAATGGCTTAGCAAACTGTGGTATATGTATGTCATGGAACACTATTGTTCTATTAGAAACCAGGAGGGACAGGATTTCAAGGAAACCTGGAGGGATTTGCATGAATTGATGTTGAGTGAGATGAGCAGAACCAGAAAAACACTGTACACCCTAACAGCAACATGGGAGTGATGTTCAACCTTGAAGGACTTGCTCATTCCATCAGTGCAACAAATGGG
This sequence comes from Macrotis lagotis, assembly GCF_037893015.1. Taxonomy (NCBI): domain Eukaryota; kingdom Metazoa; phylum Chordata; class Mammalia; order Peramelemorphia; family Peramelidae; genus Macrotis; species Macrotis lagotis. Next base: position 204,443,959 of record NC_133666.1, on the reverse strand, counting down.
AACAATTTTGGGCTGTCTGCAAAGGAGAGTGCCATCTGTATCCAGATAAGGAGCTGTGGAGTTTGAACAAAGTATAAGGACTATTCCCTTTAATTTGGAAAAAAAAAAAGCAGATATCTTATTGTCTGATCTGGTTACCTCTGAGAATTCTGTTCTCTTTAAGGATATGATTTCTCTCTCACCACACCAATTTGGATCAAGGTACAACATGGAAACAAAGTAAAGACTGACAGAGTGCTATCTGTTTGGGTGGGGGTGGGGGTGGGGGGAGGGAAGCAAGATTGGGGGAAAATTGTAAAACTCAAGTAATATCTTTAATTAAAAAAATAAGAAACAAAAATATAAAAAACATTTACTTGAGAAACTTGCTCTCAAAGACTCTGTATTGGTGAAAATTATATATATATATATATTGACAGGGAATACATATTCTGAAAAATACTTTTCTCAGAACACTTCAGCAATAGTAGATAGGTTTTGCCTATTGCTTGGATATGCTTATGTATATCTAATAAAATGCTCAATTACCACCAAGAAATGACTCAGATTTTTGCTAATTCTATGAAGGGATAGAAAGTCAACTGGGGGGAAGCTAGGTGGCAAAGTAGATAGAGCACCAGCCCTGGAGTCAGGAGTTCGTAAATGCGGCCTCAAACACTTAATAATTACCTAGCTGTGTGGCCTTGGGCAAGTCACTTAACTCCATTTGCCTTGCAAAAACCTAAAAAAAAGGTCAACTAGGATATGTTCCAAAGGTCTATTGATAATTATTTTTTTTCTTAATGTGGAGCACAAATTGAGGATATATTTATTTATACACGTCTAGCTAAGAGGTTTCACACTTCTTGGTAACATCTATAAGCCATCTTTGGCCAAAAAATTCAGTTTCTTACCAGCTCTAGAGCTCTTCTTTGCCCATTTGTCCAGGGTAATTATGGATCATGACTATAGTTATTAAAAAATATGCTTTATAATCTGCTTGCTGATTCTAGGTATGGGATGAATTGCAGTCCAACAAAGCATTCCATTACACAAAGCTACCTTCTTCCATTGTTTTAACAATAAGGAATATTCTATTGTTTGGAATTTCAGTCTAGTAGGAACATTAGGGTGCTTTATGACTTGCAGCACTTCTTTTAGTCCTTCATCAACCATCTGTTCTCACCACCAGGAATCTGCAAAACAACCATGGCAAGGAAGATTGGTTTAATGTCACAAGATTTACACATGTACTTGGCATACTGTCTGGAAGAAGTCCCAATCTCTCAGCTATATTCTACCTAGTACCTTAAATGGCATAGACTGTACTCACACCTTCTTCTGATATCAGCATCAAATATTCTACAGCATTCTAAACAAAGCATCTGCATCAGGATTTGTCTTGCCAGGTCTATACTATATACTCAATTCATATTTGGTCACTGTTGTTACCCAGCTATGGTCATTGGTATCCAACTTGGCATTGGTCAACATAAAAGTGTTGAGTCATATAGTCTTGAAGTTCTTTAGGTGTGGTCTGCTTCTAATCCTCATTATCAGATGAAAGGTATTGGCAATATTATGTATGACAGAAAGGGGACTGATGACTTCATAACTGTACAGTCTCAGAAGTTCCAAATAGGGGATTATTTGAATATTGCCATCACTCCTCCAAATAGACCATCACCTCTCTCAGAGAGCTAGAAATACTATTCAACTTACTTGCATTTGTTTGCCATTGTTTCAATAGTAACTCTTCTCTTTATTGCCTTTAAGTTTCAGAAGGCCTAAATGTATTTTAAAAGTATCTATTTTAAGAATTAAATTTTGGTTATCTTTTGGTAGTTATCATGCAAATATTGACAGAAGAGAGGCCATATTTCAAATCTTTGTGATAAATAAAATAATATAAAGGGCTCTTAGTATTCTGTTTTTAAAAAAAAAACCTTAAGGAACAGTGAGACTCATTGTCAGTCAAACCTCTGCCAACAAATGCAGTTTGACTTCATGTGGCCATTGTTATCTTGGCAGACAATAACTCCTAAACCTTCCAGTTTGGCATTTGTGTGGAAAACAAAAGGTTTGGTGGGGGGGGTCTGCACAAGCCAATAACTGAACATGGGTAAGGCAGTTGATTTATGTCCTTCAAGTCTTTTTTTCCCATTTCTTTGTACATGTATCTCTAAAAAACTGTTGTTTTTCAGACAATTTTTGCCGTCCTCCATCACCCTTTCAAAAGTGACTGGTGCCCTTATTTGAGGCATTTGCACAAACTAGTAGACTCTACCTGGAGAGATGAAATCAATCTTTTCTTTGTCTTCCTCAGACATAGGAATTTGATTATAATCACCATATCTCCAAATAAAGGTGTATCTTGCACCCATGGCACAGTATAATCCACTTTAGTTCTTATGCTCAAAATTCAATAATCTAAACACATCCATATCATTTCATTTTTTTAGGATAAGGGTTGCTGAATTATTTGATGATGTCAACAATGAGAATTTCTTTGAGACTGGTTTCTGAAATTACCCATCATAAATAAAGGAATCCTCATAGATATTTCCCTGAATGATCAAGAATCAGTGAGATCTGTTTTGTGGGTTGAACTTCAAGCATATCTCACATCCTACTCATATAATGAGAACACATCTGTCTTCTAGATGAATTACAGTCTTATCCTATCTTTCCACTCATATGGTTCTGGAGTCCCCAGGCATACAGGGACACCCTGAAGTTCCCTCTTAAGAACTTTGGAATTGATTGTGCACATGGGAGACATTAGCTTAAGCTGTCCAGCATTGCATACCCTTATCAGAGACGGGTGTGCTCTATGAGCAAAGCATAATGGGAGCAACTCAAAGGAAATGTGATATATGTAACTTTAGAGTAACCATCCCAGGTGTTCACATATACAGTTTGTGTCCAATGTTTAGAGCATTCTGAGCTCATGTTGGCCTGATCAGCCACAGTCAGACATACTGTAACTTGTCTCTAACATAGTGATATCATTTTGGTCTTCTTTGATAATGAAAGACAAGAGCCAACCAATTGGAGTACCCAAAGTCAAATGTCTCAGGATCTCATTCAGAACATGGACTGTTAGGCCTCTTAAGGTTAAGAAAAGTTACATGTAAAAACTTGTTTGTGAGTTGAGTCTGAAAAAGAAAAAAGGAATCCTAAGAGGCAAGAATGAGGAGAAATGACATTGTAGGCATGGGAGGCAGCCAATACAAAGGCAAAGAGACTGAAGATTTCATGCCAAGTATAAAAAACAGCCAATTTGACTGGAACATAGAGTATATGAAAAGAAATCAAGTGCAATAAGATAAGAAATGTAAGTAAATGTCAAGTTGTGAAGGACTTTACACATCAATCAGAGAAATTCATATTTGCTCCAGGGTGAAAAGATACTGCTAGTTTATTGAATTATATGATTATATGATTTTAGGAAAATCATTTTGGAAGTGATACATACACCTGTATACATGTGTACATACACACACATATAAACACACATGCATATATATATATATAAATATATATATAGTAATATGAGGCACAGAATTAAAACAAGAAGACCAATGATTAGAATGATTTAGAGGCAATTTCAGGTAAGAGAGTGGTAAAAAGGGGAACATCACTCTTATCTGATATGTACAAAAGAGCATTAAACATATATACAGTTTGGTGCATGTAAGGATGTGGGATAAAATATACCAGGGAGAGAACAGTCACAAAATAAAACTATCTTCCTCATCATTAGAAGATGATTGGAAGGAGGAAAAGTTAAGCAAATGATTAAAGTTGAAGAAACTGCCTTAGACTGTACAAGTCTTAAATAATTGAGTGATGACTGAATAAATTATGTATCAATGAATAGGATTTTATTGCCAAGAAACATGATATGCTTTTAGGGAATCCTAGGTAAAAGGCATCATTATGTTATGAGGTAAGCAAAGGTAAAGTAAGAATTTATAATAGACTATCAATATTCTTTCTTTTTTTGAAATGAGGATTAGGTTGATTAGAGAGACTAGGAATAATGATGAACAAATAAGAACCAGCATACTAATTTTTTTTTAAATGCACAGAAACAAACAGAAGAAAGTTGAAAAGGAAGAACAAACAAGCAGGACAATTTTGAAAGTATGTTGTAGGATGTTAGGAAGAAAGAAGAGAATAAACATTTATATAGCCCCTATTGTGAGTGAAGCACTTTTTTACAAATATCTCATTTAGTCTTATAACAATCTTGCAACATATGTTCTATTATTATTTCTATGTGACGGCTGAGAAAATTGAGACAAAAAGAGGTTAAGTGACTTATTGAGAGCTAACATAGCTGTTAAGTCAGATTAGAACTCAGGGCATTTTCGGGTATGCTCTGCCATGTGAATGGAAATGATCTCTTTTCGATGCTTCAAGTTCACAGTAAAGAAATTTTTAAAAAATAATAACAACGCATATTTTGTGTTTATTTCAATTCATTCTCTATATATTTATGTATATGTATTTATGTTCTCTGATAGAGTGCAAACTTCTTGAGAAGAGAGATCTTGTTTTAAAAAAATAAATCTTTTTTCCCTTAGCTTTTAGCATAGAGACTATACATAGTAGGGGACTGATAAATGTTTGTTGATTGATTGATGGTGGCCAAAAAGTTAAGTTGAATGTTAAGGACTATTGTCATAATCAGCTCCGGTCTCAGGTTGTGATGTCGGACAACTCATCTGATGATTTATGGAGGACTTTTGAGAACTATCTGTCCAAGGAACATACTCTGTGGAAAAGAAGACACAAAAATAGACAGCAGCAATATCAGGCTTCTGCAGGCACAAAGATTTTTTTACTTAATGAGGACAAATCCATCTTGAAACAAAATAAAGCTTGGTATGCAGCTGTTTATTAAAATAACACAAAACCAAAACAAAAAGCAATTAAATCAATTTTCAATTATTCCATCTAACTTATACCCGGTAGCAATGATTTCTATGATTGCAAGAATTTCCTTTCCAAAATTCAACTTCCCTTATAACCTTTTAGTTTAAATTAACTCTCTTAAATTTACTTTTAGCAAAAACCTTTCCCCAAAATCACATGTGGATTGAGAGTGACCTTATTCTAACTGAGAATTAAGTATTTCAAATGTAATTCAGATAATAAATAAGCTAATGTTTGTGCTAATGTTTGCACTGGAGTCGATTATACCTGGAAATCTAGATGAGAAGCCCTGCCACCCACCAGGTTAGTGATACGAAGTAAACAGAAACATGAAACAACAGAGGAATTTAAGAGGAACTAAGACCCTATCTCATTTTTGAATCAATATAGAAAAAAAGTAATGGTGTTTTGGAAAACATAGGGCAGAGAAGTCTTTCTATGGCATTGTTTTAAGCCATATTCCAGGAAATGAAGAGACAAGTTTAAGAAAATTCTGTGCATAGAGCCCAGAAAAGTCCTCAGATGGGTTTTGGGTAATTATTTAGACATAAGCAAGGGGTTGACAGACATTTGTCCAGATGGAAAGAACCCTATTTCCTCAGGGACCAATATAGACAGTAGAAGGAACTCTGATATTGCTCTAAGGGAAGAAGTATGAAAGTGAACTAGAAAATGAAGTTGGAATTGATTGCAAAAACCTGTTAACCTTTGCCAAGCTTTTGTGAAAAGATTTTCTCTTACATCCTAAGACTATTACATTGTGTAATAAAACTTTTATGTCCTCCACAGCTGACTGTGTGCCACATTGCCAGGCACACTTTTGAAGTGGGCGGAGAACACTGAAGAAAAGGGGAAAGAGAAAGAGAATAGATCAAAGGATTAAGGTGTTAACAGAATTGCTTCAGTGATGAGAGGCACCATAATGGAACCATGCTGTAACCAGGCAACCAGGGGAATCTGTGAAGTTTAGCAAAGGCAGAAAGAATGTGTAGGCACAGAAACTGCTACTTCTTAACTTTAGACCACTTTGGTAATCAAGCCAACTTTATCAAGGTGCCATGTCAGAGTAAACCCATAAGGTGCCCGCAATATAGTGTAGAGTGTTTAGTATATAGAGTATGTATATGCATGTATGCATGTATGTGATGAATATAATAGTTGCTCCAATCTGGGAATTTGGTGAATTCACAGACCTGATTTTTGTTGATCTTCAGTCTTAGATTTTCATTCATCTTATTGGTATTGTAATAGCTCATATTTAAGCATTGCTTTAAAGTTTATAAATCATTATATATATATATATATATATATATATATATATATATATATTATCTCATTTTATCTTCACTGTTTAGTACTATCCCCATTAACCAGATGAAGAATCAGAAAGATTTTTTACACAAACAAAATCACTGCCATCAAGATTAAGAATGCACTAATTTGGGAAACAATTTTAATAACTAGTGTTTCTGGCAAAGGACTCATTTCTAAAGTATATAGAGAACTTAGTCAAATTTATAAAAAAAATCATTCCTGAATTAATAATTGGCCAAAGGATATGGAAAGGCAATTCTCAGACAAGGAAATAAAAACTAGGAGCAACTAGGTGGCACAGTGGATAGAGTATTGACCCTGGAGTCAGGAGGACCTGAGTTCAAATTTGAGCTCAGACACTTAATAATTGCCTAGTTGTGTGAACTTGGGCAAGTCACTCGTTTTTTTAGTTTAATATCTTTATTTATTTATTTATTCTTATTTTGTACAAATAATGCTTTTTATACATTACTAAAATATTCTTGTTTAAGAGTAAACATAATACCCTCTCCCCCCAAGAAAATATAGACCTGCATAAGCGTAAAGGGGAGAGAAAAAAATTAAGATTAAAATTAAAAATAATAGTAATAATAATAATAATAATTGTAGGTATGGCCAGGTGTTGAAGTGGATGGAGCACCAGCCCTGGAGCCAGGAGCACCAGAGCCCAAATCCAGCCCCAGACTCCCAACAATCACCCAGCTGTGTGACCCCATGCAAGCCACCCCCAACCCCACTGCCCTACAAAAACCAAAAAAACAAACAAACAAACAAAAAAAGACACAAAATAAAATAAAATAGTAATAACAATAGTAGGGGTGGCTGGGTGGCAGACAGATCACTGGCCCTTGAGCCAGTAATACCCAGATACAAATTTGCCTCAGACACACAACAATCACCCAGCTGTGCAGTCCCAGGCAGGCCACCCAGTCCCATTTGCCCTGCAACACCTCCCAGAAAATAATAATAAAAAATGTGCTTCACTCTGTATTCCAACACCACCAGCTCTGTCGTGGATGGATCATATTCTTTAGGCTAAGTCCATCACAAAAGTTACTTCCATATTTTTCCACCGTTGCCATTGCTGATCGCAACTCCCTCTATTCATACTTCTCTACTACTATGAACTATATTTTCTCTCTCCTTTCACTCTGTCTCTGCTGTAGGGTAGATGAGTGACACAGCAGACAGATCCCTGGCCCTGGGGCCAAGAGGCCCCGAACCCACATACCACCCCTTACCCAGCATCCAACCGGCCCCATGGTCCCAGACAGGCCATCCAATCCCAGCCCCTTGCAAGAAGTAAAAAAGAAAATGTGTTATATCTGTTATATACTCTCCCCCCTCCATGGTTCATCCTCTCCTCCCTCACTCACATTCCCCCCCTTCCCCTTGTCCCCCTTCTCTCCTTCTTACTCCAGATGCCTATACTCCATTGAGTATATATGCTGTTTCCCTTTCTAGCTACCTCTGATGAGAGCAAAGATTCCCTCATTCCCCCTCGCCTTCCCGCCTTCCATATCATTGCAATAGCTCATTGTAATAAAGAAAAGTCTTATTATATGAAATATCCTGGCCTATTCCCCCTCTGCTTTTTCTTTCTCCCATTACATTTCCCTTTTTTCTATTGACTCCATTTTTACACCACAATATATCTTCAAATTCAGTTTTCTCCTGTGCTTCATCTATAAAATCTCCTTCTACCTGCTCTATGAAGTGAGAAGGTTCATATGAGTATTATCAGTATCATTTTTCTATACAGGAATACATGTAGTTCATCATCATTAAGTCCCTCATGTTTTCCCCTTTATCCTCCACTCTCTATGCTTCACCTGAGTCCTGTATTTGAAGATCAAACCTTCTGTTCAGCTCTGGCCATTCCAACAGGAACATTTGAAATTCCCCTGGTTCATTGAAAGTCCATCTTTTTCCCTGGAAGAGCACCTTCAGTTTTGCTGGGTAGTTGATTTGCAGTTGCATTCTAAGCTCTTTTGCCTTCCAGAATATTATATTCCAAGCCCTTATGAGCTTTTAATGTAGTTGCTGCTAAGTCCTGTGTGATCCTGACTGCAGCTCCATGATATTTAAATTGTGTCCTTCTGGCTGCTTGTAATATTTTCTCTTTGACTTGGGAGTTCTCGAACTTGGCTATAATATTCCTGGGGGTTGTTTTATTTTGTATCTCTTTCTCAGGAAGATCAGCGGATTCTCTCTATTTCTATTTTGCCCTCTGCTTCTAGGATATCAGGGAAATTTTCTTGAAATAATTCTTTGAAAATGATGTCAAGGCTCTTTTCCTGATCATGACTTTCAGGTATTCCAATAATTTTTAAATTATCTTTCCTAAATCTGTTTTCCATATCAGTTTTTTTTCAATGAGGTGTTTGACATTTTCTTCTAATTTTTCATTCTTCTGGTTTTGCAGTATTGAGTCCTGATTTCTCATAAAATCAGCAATCTCCCTGAGTTCTATTCTTTGTCTGAAGGATTTTTTTTCCTCAGAAAGCTTTCTTATCTCCTTTTCCATCTGGCCAATTCTGCTTTTTAAATCATTCTTCTCTTCAATAACCTTTTGAACTGTTGTATCCATTTGACCTATGCTGGTTTTTTAACATGATATTTTCTTCAGCATTTTTTTGGATCTCCTTGACTAAGCTGCTGACTTCATTTTCATGTTTTTCCTGCATCTCTCTCATTTCTTTTCCAATTTTTCTTCTATCTCCCTCACTTGATTTTCAAAGTCTTTTTTGAGCTCTGTCATAGTCTGAGCCCAATTTCTGTTTTTCTTGGAGTCTTTAGATGCTGGAGCTTGTACCTCCTCATCTTCAGATTGAGTGTTTTGATCCTTCTTGGGATCACAGGCAAAGTATTTCTGAATGGTGTTCCTCTTTTTTATCTGTTTACTCATTTTCCCAGCCTGAGCCTGGTTTGGGGGTGCTTCCTGATCTTTTGTGACACCCCCACAAGGATCTCAGTGTGTGAGGCTCTGTCCGCCCTCCTGGTCTGTGAATGACCATAAGCACCCCCCTCTGCCACAAGGCTGTTCTATGGGGGACCTAGACTGCGATCAGGATCTGAATGTGGTCAGAGTCCTGTTCCAGGGACAGAGGACAGAGCTTGGCAGTCTCTCTTTACCCCCCCTCCCTAGGCTCAGTGTGCTCATGTCCTGGGGGGCTCCTGCCTACCAGCTATGCCTGCTTCTGGTTCCTGGATCTGGGCTGCCTTGGCCAGATCACTGTGTGCCCTGAGGGCTGGGCTTCACATGCTCACTCTGGCAGAGGTCCCCCCAACCATGTTCCCCCAAGTTGTGTCTGGTGCTCCCCGGGGTGTAGTCAGGAAAATGTCCCTGCTGATGTGACCTGCAGCTCCCAGTGCCCTGGGGCTGCCTCCAGGAGGCTGAAGTTCCTTCACTCTAGAGGGCCACCCCTCTGGTGGGCCACCCCTCTTAGCTCATGGAGCCAAGCCTTTCCACTCTTTTCCAGGTTACCTTGGGTTGGAGAATTGCCTCACTGTATCCCTCAGTGGATTTTGTCTCTCTAAAATGTAGAGTCCTTAGTTTATAAGTTTTGCTCCAAAGCAACTAAGAGAAGGCCCTCTCCTGTCACCATCTTGGCTCTGCCCCCCGGCAAGTCACTCTTAACTCCATTGCCTTAAATAAATAAAATTTTAAAAAATTTTAAAAAAAGAAATCAAAGTCATGAAAAATTGCTCTAAATTATTTTTTATTAGAGAAATGCAAATTAAAACATCTCTGAGACACCAGCTCACATCTCTGATTGACCAATATAACTAGAAAGGAAAATGATCAATGTTGGAGGGGATATGGGAAAACTAGGACACTAATGCATTGTTGGTGGAGTTGGGAACTGATTCAACCCTTCTGGAAAGCAATTTGGAACTATTTCCAAAGGGTAATAAAAATGTGAATGGCCTTTGATCCAGCAATAATACTACTAGGTCTATACTCTGAAAAGATCATGAAAAAAAGTAAAAATCCCACTATACAAAAAAAACTCATAATAGTTTTTTTTTTTATAGTGGCAAAGAATTGGAAAATGAGGGAATATCCATCAATTGGGGAATGGCTGAACAAATTGTGGTATGTGTATGTGTATGTGTTAGAACACAATTGTTCTATAAGAAATCATGAGTGATGGAACTTCAGAAAAGCCTGGAAAGACTTACATGAATTGATTTTGGGGAGGAAAATGAGGAAAGCTAGACAATCAAAGTGAGTGAAATGAACAAAGCTAGATGAACAATATACATACTAATAACAACATGGGGGCAATGATAAACCATGATGGACTTGTTCAGTTCACCAGTATACTAATCAAAGACAATTTTAAAAGATTTGTGAAGGAAAATACCATCTATATCCAGAGAAGGAACTGTGGAGTTTAAATGAAGACTAAATCTTATTATTTACAATTTTTAAAAGTTGTCTTATGTATTATGTCTTTTTTTTCTCTCTTTAATGTTTTCTTTCTTTTCTTTGGATCTAATTCTTCTCTCTCAATATTATCAGTGGATCTATGTTTAGTATGGTTATAAATGTACAGATTGCTTTCTATCAAGAGAAGGGGGAAGGAGGGAAGGAGAAAAGGAGAAAAATTCAAAACTCAAAACCTTGCAAAAAAGTGATTGGCAAAAATTACTGCTGCATGTATTTGGAAAAAAACAAATAAATAAATTTTTATAAAAGAATTTTTAAAAAAACTACAAAAAAAATCAGAAAGATTTTGTAACTCATCAACAATCACATAGATAGTAAGTGGTAAAGTCAGCATTCAAACTCAAATTTTCCAATCAAGGATGAGAGAGACTGAGACCTAGAAACTGTGGTAGAAGATAGCCTGAAAGGCCATAGAAAAATCATAGTATCACAGAATTGTTGAATTGGTAGCTCTTGCAATAGAAAGAATACTGGATATTCAGTTAGAAGACTTGAGTCTTAATCCATTATCTTTTAATACCTGTGTGATCTTGGTTAAATCACTTACTCTTTCTAGAGGAAGAAGGAAATAAACATATATTAAACATTATGTTTCAGCCAAAATGTTAAAGGTTTTAAAAATATTAATGATCTCCATTCTAGAGTTGAATAAATTGAATCAGGAAATGGTTGTGAGTTTAGGTTCACACAGCTAGTAAGTTTATGGAGTCATATTTGTAATCTGGTCTTACTGACTCTTTATCAAACACTCTGTCTACAGAGCCACCAAGATGCTTCTTTCTGTATCTTAATTTCTTTAGCTATAAAATGAAGTGGTTGATTTCTGAGATCCCTTTTAGGTCTAAATCTATGATCCTGTTTTACCTTCCTGACTCTTTGATTGACTGGCTATCCTCACTTCCCTCCCCAAAATTAAGCAATCTAGTTCCTCTACAAGGAGAATTAGAAATCAGCAGCATCACATTTGTGAAGACTTCAGAGAGAGACTAACTCAACTTCCAAAGTCATCTTAATTGACTCTTCAAGTTTCAAATACAATATCAGTGAGAGAGAGAAAGAGAAAGAGACAGAGACAGAGACAGAGACAAAGAGAGACAGAGAGAGACAGAGAGACAGAGAAAGAGAGATGCTTATCAGGAAAGCAATTTCTCCAGGTGAATAAATATGTAATAAACTGCTGTATGGTCTCAGAGGTTGACTATTTAATGAAAAAGAACACCTTGATTAGCTTAGAACTAGAGATAAAATGAATAAGGAAGATGAATCCCTGCTCCATGTGGAGACCTTGGCTAGGAAACATCCTTTCTGTAAGTTTCCTTATCTACAAGATGAAAAGTTAGACAAGATAATTCCTTCTAGCTACCTAATTATCCATCATACAACTGTCAGGTTAATCTTCCTTATTAATAGATTTATTCATTCCTTATGTCTGCTTAAATCCATTTAGAAGTTCCTTAGTGCCTCATATACTCAACTAAATCTGAAAGCTTATCAATGTGGATTTACCTTCAATCAAGAAGAAAAGGTTATTCATGCCTGTCCACCCTGGAAAACTCAGGTGGACAACCCACTCTATTGTGGCTTTTCTCACTTTCACCTAATAGTAAGAATACCAGCAGAGCATATGGATTGTCTGTTCCTCATCTTCATCACATGACTAGCCCATCTTCTTTTTTGATAATACAGTTCATTAATGGTGTACTACTATAAGTTAGGTGGAAAACTGGAGCCAAGAAAATTTATTTTCCCAAGTTCAAATTTAGCTTCAAATATTTATTAGCTGTGTGACTATGGGCACACAGTCACTTAACCCTACTTGCTTCAGTTCCTCATTGGGAAAATAAGCTAGAGAAGAAAATGATAAACTGCTCCAGGGTGTTTGCCAAGAAAAACTTCAAATGAGAAGTTATATTGTTGCCTATTCAAATTATCTATTACTTTCTCAGTAATCTCATTTTTAATTTTTTTTGAAAACTAGTGTTCCATGATTCCTCATGGAACCATAGCACCTCCTCATAGCACCAAGAGTACTGTATTAAAAAAAACTAAGTTCAGGAGCCAAGATGGCAGCATGAAGGCAGGAATTCCCAGAAACTCATTCCCCAAAAAACTCCAAAAGTCATCAAATTATGACTGTAACCAAACTTTAGAGGGGTAGAACCCATAGAAAGACTGAGTGATACAATTTCCCAGTCCAAAACAACTTAGAAGTTCAGTAGGAAAGGTCTGTTTTACCAGGATTGGGGGTTGCCACAGGGCAGCAAGGGGTTGGTTTTCAGACCTCTTGGCCCAAGGTTCACCAGGGAGAGCTGGAAAGCGTGGTGATAGAACTCTGCCATACCAGAGTGGAGTGCCAGCCTCAGAGAAGCCCTGCAGTGAGAACCTGCACTGAGAATCAGTTGAACCACCCAGCACTTCCAGAGCACCCAGCCCACAGCTGGTAAAGGGGTCAGGGGAGACTGCAGAGGTCTCTCTCTGCTTGCCCTGGAGCAGGACTCTGCTATTTACCCACACTCAGATCCAAGTTGCAGTTTGGGCTCCCATACTACCACAGAGGAGCAGGGACTCTCCTCACAGCTCCAGGGCACAGGGGAGGACCTGTGGTTATCCACATCCTATAGCACAGGCAAGAGAACAATCAGAGTCTCTCATAAGATCTTGGAGGAATTAAGATCCCTGTGGAATGTCCCCCAAACCCCCCAAAGCCTTGGAAGTGCAGTAAATCATTCATAGGGTGAGGAAATGGGCAAACAACAGGAAAAAGAAAAATCTGACCATAGAAAATTACTTTGGTCCCATGGAGGACCAAAATGCATACTCAGAAGATGACAAAGTTGAAGCTTTTGTATCCAAACCTCCAAGAGAAATAGAAAATGGGCTCAGGCTATAGATGAGCTCAAAAAAGACTTTGAAAAGTAATTTATCAGGAGTACCTGGGTTCAAATCCAGTCTCAGACACTTAATAATTACCTAGCTGTGTGGCCTTGGGCAAGCCACTTAACCTCATTTGCCTTGCAAAAAACCTAAAAAAAAAAGTAATGTAGGGAGGTAGAGGAAAAATTGGGAGGAGAAATGAGAGTGATGCACATAAATCATGAAAACCAAATCAGCAGCTTGGTGATAGAAATGCAAAAAAAAAAAATTCCTGAAGAAAATAATATGGTTAAAAATCAGTTTAGGCCAAATGGAAAAAGCAACACAAAAGGCAAATGAGAAGAATGCCTTAAAAAGCAGAACTGGCCAGCTGGAAAGAAGATTTAAAAAAGCTCTCTGAAGAAAATAGCTCCTTCAAAGGCAGAATGGAACTAAAGGAAGCTGATGACTTTGTGAGAAATTAGAAAGAAATAACACTATACCAAAAAAATTAGAAGAAAATATGAACTATCTCATTGAAAAAACAACTGAGCTCGAAAACTGATCCAAGAGAGATAATTTAAAAATTATTGGAATGCCTGAAAGAGCCTAGACTTCATTTTTCAAGAAATAATATAACAAAATTGCCCTGAGATCCTAGAGGCAAAGAGTAAAATAGAAATTGAGGGAATTCACTGATCATCTCCTAAAAGAGATCCCAAAAGAAAAACTTCCAGGAATATTATAACCAAATCCCCAAACTCCTAAGTCAAAGAGAAAATACTAAAAGCTGCCAGAAACAATCAATTCAACTACCATGGCTCTATAGTCAGTATTACACAGGATCTGACAGAGTCTACATTAAGTGCTTGTAGGGCTTGGAATATGATATTCCAGAAGGCAAAAGATCTTGGTTTACAACCAAGAATGAACTACCCAGCACAACTGAACATCCTCTTTTGGGGAAAAGATGGACCATCAATGAAACAAGGGACTTTCAAACTTTCCTATTGAAACCACCAGAGTTGAACAGAAAGTTTGATCTCCAAGTACAGGACTTGAGGGAACCATAGAGAGGGTGGATGAGAAGGACTAATTATGAGGAATTTAATGATGTTGAACTATTTGTATTCCTGCATGGAAAGAAGATACTGATAACTCATTTGAACTTTTTCATTTATAAGAGCAGTTAGAAGGAGCATATAGAGACAGGGCATAGGAAGGAGCTAAATATAATGGTATAATATAGTAAAATGATGGAGTCAATGGGTGATAAAGGAAAGTACTGGGAGGAAGAGAAAGGAGAGGAAGATATTTCACATAAGAGTCAAGAAAAAGCTTTAACAATGGAGTGGAACAGAGAAAGGTGAGGAGGTAAGAGTGAGCCTTCATTCTCATCAGAAATGGCTCAGAGAGGAAATAACATATGCACTTAATAAGGTATAGAAATCTATCTCCTGGAAAGAGCTAAACAGCCCTCATGTCAGAGATACTATCTTCCCAGAACATGCCTTATACCCATATACATATATGCATATTATATAGCTATGCTAAATACATGTTATATTCATATATAATCATAATGTCATACTAAATGCTACCATAATATAATTTATTTTATAGTTATAAGTTATCCACATGTGCATTAATACATTTGTAATATGGTACAATACAGCATAATACAATAAAATGATAAAAGAAAGACTATTATAAGTTCTCTATCTGATAAATAGAATGTTATAATTGAGACTATAATATAGGATGAAAATCTTATTCTTCTTGAACTTGCTTTTTTTCCCTATGGATAGCCATCCAAGCTCCTGTGAGTGAGTTTTGGATCTCATCCAGGAAGATCTGTAAAGTTACATGCCCAGAAATTTGTCTGCAAACTAGCACATCTGAAGGATACAGTCATTCATAAGATTCCTTTTCTACTCTGATTTTAATTTGGATCTTATACTCCCTCCTCCTCCAAAATTAATTGTCATTGACCCGGGCAAGTCACAATCCTGTTTGGCTCAGTTCCTCATCTGTGAAATGAACTAAAGAAGGAAATGGCAAACCGTTTCAGTATCCTTACCAAGAAAACAGCAAATGGGATCACAAAGTGTTAGACATAACTGAAAAATGACTGAAAAAGAAGATGTAATCCATTATTCTATTTAATGTCAAATTCTTTCTGTTTTCAAGTTACTTTCTCAGCAAAAATGCCAAAATCAACACAATTGACTTCCTCTAAGAATGTGTTCTAGCACTGGTAATTGGACAGATTGCATATTTAGGGTACCTAAAATCAAACTTTATAAACTATTTAAAACCTGTAACATGCCTACCACCTTTTGTCCCATTTATAACCACTTTGTCACTATCACTACAGAACCAGAAAGGGGCTACCTTGGACCAGAACTCTTTTTAATATATCTCTTTGTTTCATGGAATACCCTTTCCAAAAAATACATTTCCAAGGTGCCAAGCTAAATGATGATGAAGTTGTCTCCCAAGATTGTTTAATCAGTTCCTATTACCTAAAAGTAATATAAATATATTTGCTGGCATTCAGAGCATTCCACAATCTGATGCCACTCCACAATGCTAGTTTTATCTCATAGATTCCATTCCATATAATATACATTCCAGACAGACTGAACTATTCACTCTCCCATACAAGCATTCTATGCTTTACTAATTCTGTACTCCATGCCTAGAAATGCATGAATAAAATTTGTCTTCTCTTCAATTACCTGCATTGAAAAATATTCCCAGGAAAGTCTATCTTATTCCCTCTATCCCTCTAGCATAATTCTCTTGGTCCAATCTTCTCCAATCTAAACAAATTTCTGCTTGTTCCCTTCAATAAAATTGGATTTCTTATATCATTGACAAACTTTGTTTCACCATGCAAGATCCCAAAAGAATATTTTCAATGCACAGATCAATTTTATGGGGGGGGACCAATTTTATCATTTCTTCATGTTAAAAATCTATATAAGTATACACAAGTCAAAATTTTTTAAAGGAATATAAAACTCTAAATATTCCTCAAGCTTTCAATCTTATTGCACATGTGTTTCTGTTCATATGTTTTAGAGTTACTAGGAAGCCACATAATACTGTATACAAATGTATAATGATATCTTTTTTATATTTAATTTTAATTTGATTTTTCTCAATTAAATGTAAACAAATTTTTTAAAAATAATTTTTAAAATTTTGAGTTCCATATTCTTATCCCTCTCCTCCCCTTTCCTTAAGCAGGTAAGCAATTTTATATAGATTATACATGTGCAGTCATGCAAAACATTTCCATTTTAGCTATATTATATAATATTTTCAATATAGAGGCTCTGCTAAATCAGAAATCCTAAATTCAAAGGTGTCTCAGTGATAGTTGTCAGAATGGATTTCTTTAGCCTGCTGAGATGACTTTTCTGACCTTAACTATTATAGAAGGAAGAATAATTTCTTCTCATTAAAAGTGTTTGTGGTTGAATGAAAACATTATTTAGCTTTCTGTCCTGCTTAGGCAAGTGGATGACTGCAAATCAGAAACTAGAGGAAAATTCAGCATCCCAAGTCAGCACTAGATTCTGATCTCAAGTTATTATTGTCAAAAGGAAAACAGAATGAAGAATGCTAAAGGTTTCCTTCAATTCAGGTAGGAACTTTTAAACCAGTATAAAAGGAAGTATAGGAAGAAGAGAAAAAAAGAAAAATCAATAAGTCAAGAAGTTCAATCAACATCTTCAACTACCTTTCAGACATCTCAAACTGGTTGCCTTGTTTGAACTGTCATAAACTAAACATATGGAAAACAAAACATCATTTTTCTCCCTTGAGGCAGCTAGATGGTACAGTAGATAGAACACTGACCTTGAGTTAGGAGGATGGGAGTTCAAATCCAGGCTCAGACACTTGATACAACTGTGTGACCTTGGGCAAGTCACTTAACCCTGACTGACTCACATCCAGGGCCAATTTCAGTTGTCCAGATTTATATCTGGCCTCTGGACTCAAATGGGTCTGGAGGAAAGAGCGAGGCTTGTGACTTAGCAGAGAACCCCTCACTCAAATCCAATTCATGCACTGATGTCATGGTCTTTTTCCAGAATGAAAGACAAAAAAAAATCAACAAAACAGATGGCAATATCATCCTCCTAGTCTCTCAGTTTCACAAGGTGGGATTCTCCACTAAACTCAAAAAATAACAGAAAAAAAAAACAATTTATAGTCACTGTCACCTCATCCCAGTATAATGGGAGTCTCTTCCAGTGCCAAATAGCAACCTTTACATTTCAAAGTTCTAATGATGGAAGAAATTGGGGAGAATATGTTCCTCTAACTTCTTGTCCTTCCTAATCAGTACTATGAGGAGTTTGGGTTTTGATTTAAAATTATTTGTTAATAATTTTGAATCAGTCC
Source organism: Macrotis lagotis (assembly GCF_037893015.1). Taxonomy (NCBI): domain Eukaryota; kingdom Metazoa; phylum Chordata; class Mammalia; order Peramelemorphia; family Peramelidae; genus Macrotis; species Macrotis lagotis. Next base: position 204,425,994 of record NC_133666.1, on the reverse strand, counting down.
ATTGGACATTTAGATAAAATAGATAAAATAGAAATAATTCTGCTTTACATTTTTTTCAGGCATTTTTTCTTCTAGGAGCCCATCAGAGAAAGCACTAGAGAACAAACATATTTATTTTTATTCAATTCAACCAGCATTTACTGTCTATTTCTTAGGTGAATAGTAGGATTTAGAGAAAAGACTACTAGAATTGAAAGCAATAAGAAATGGATTCATATCCTGCCAAATCATATCCATACTCTAACAAATGTTATGAAACCACAAGCAATTTACTAAAGCTTTCTAAGTCTCTTTTCCAAACTGAATAATAGAGTTGATAACATTGAAAAATGTACCTTGCAGAGTTATTTTCAAAATCAAATGAGACAATATTTATGCAGTGTTGTACAAACTTCAGAGCAATCAACCAATTAATGAATAAATCAATGTACCACACTAAAAATTCAAAGAAAAGTTAAAATTATCCTCTGCCCTCATGGAGCTCCTCTTTAAGAGGAGAAGTGATTAAAATTGGGGGGGGGGGGGTAGGAAAGGAAAGGGAGTTGGGAAAGGCCATTTGCAGAAGATGCAATTTGAGTTGAAATCTAAATGAAGACAGGGGAACTGAGAAGCAAAGAGAGAGGAAGGGAGAGCATTACAAGCATAGGCATAGGATACAACCAATGTAAAGATATGAAAGCACAAAATGAGTAAGAGAAGACAAATAGAAGATGAATGGAATGGGCCTTTTTTAAGAACTTTAAATGACAAACAAATTAGTTTTGTTTCTATAGGTAATAGAAAACTTCTGTTATAGAAAGAGTAGTACATTGACACAGGAAGTCTTACATTTGAAAATCACCAATTTGACAACTGAATGGAGAAAGGATTGGAATGGGAAGAGACTTGAGACAGGGACACCTATTAGAAGACTGATAGGGGAAGCTAGGTGACAGAGTGGATAAAGCACCAGCCTGGAGTCAGGAAAACTTGAGTTCAAATCCGGCCTCAGACACTTAATAATTACCTAGCTGCATGACCTTAGGAAAGTCACTTAACCCTGTGTCCTAAATAAATGCAACTTTTTTAAAAGACTACTGATATATACCCATGGATACCAAAATATTCTTAGTGGTACATTTTATGTTAGCAAACAGACAAATAGTATAAGTGGGATATAATGAGGGTCTGAAGAAAGTAGGTAGTTGTTTGAGTGAAAATGTGGAAATAGGGAAATTATTCAAATTGAGTTTGTGATGCATATAACACATCTAATTTGAGACCAAAAAATACATATTTGTTGTTGCAGGATTGTATTTCAGCAAGGACAAGTTATATAGATCTGAGAATCATCATCATAGATATGTTCACTGAATCAATAAAAGTTCACCAATGAGGAAGTTTAGATAGGTAAGAGATGCAGATCTCAGATAGAACTTGGATGACTTCTGTGGTTAGAGGATATGACACAAAGAACCAAAAAAGACACTGAGAAAGATCAGTTAGTTGGATAGTAAGAAGAGAACCAGGGAAAAGCAGTATCATAAAAGCCTAGAGAGGAAAGAGTATCCAAGAAAAGAGAAAAATCAACAATATCAAATACTGCTTACAAGTCAAGTAGGAATAATACATAACTGAGGTCTAGTATGGCATAACTGATAATAGGATAAGGAGGTAAGAGATATGAAAATAAAGGAATAATGAAAAGTTTAGTTAATTCAGCAAGAAAGCAAAGAGAGAAGAGTTCAAGATATAAGCAGTACAGAAAATATCATTAAGGAAAGAATTGAGAAGAGGAAATGGAGATTATGGTAAAGTATACATTGTACACACTAACAACAACGTGAAATTATCAACTATGATGAGTGCAGATACTCTCAGCAGTTCAGAGATCAAGGACAACCCTGGAAGACCTGTCATGGACAATGCCATCCACATCCAGAGGAAAAACAAGTCACAGAATTTGAGTGTATACTATGTTCACTTTTTTTAAAACTTATGTTTTTCCTTCCTATCTCATGGCTTTCCTTCTTTCCCTTTATCCTAATTCCTCTTTCACAAAATGACTAATATGTAAATATGTCAAACACAAATCTACATGTACAACTTTCACCAGACTATTCTCAACCAAGTAGAAGGGGTAAGGAAGGGAGGGTGGTAGAAAAATGTGTAACTTATAAATTTGCTAATGGATGAATGTTGAAAAACTGCCACAGCATGTAATTAGAAAAAATAAAATATCAATTAAAAAAACTCTGATTGTAAGGGAAAAGAGACAATGAGACATGCATTGAACTAAGTGAGGAAAGGAGAATGCCCTAAGGGATAAATAATGTCCATCTGGATCTGCATTAGGTACAAAATTTGGATAGCATGGACCTAAAAGGAGAGGTTATTGAATGACAATGGTGGAGGGGGCGGACCTGGAAATGCCAATGAATAGCAAGTAATATTTCAACTCCCCTTTGCAACTAGTAAAATAGGCATATGAGTGAAACTTCAATAATTGCTATAAATAATGGTGAGAGCTACAGGGTCATCAGAGGAGAGACAGATATAAGAGAGTGCCAGAACATGAACAAAATGAGAAAAGAAGAGGTAAAAGATGAAATTAATTTACTTATGGGAAGGCATCCAGAAGAAACAATGGAAAAAAATTGCCCATCTGGAATAGAATAGGGATCTTGGGTTGAGATATATAAGAATAAGGGGGCAGAAACTTACACTTAGGAAATTGAATATGTTCATGGGGAAGGGTTCTTGATTGCTAGGGCATATAAATATATGATATTATTTATGACTATATATACATATGACTAAATATACATATGTCTATTTAAAATGTCATACATATAAACAACTATATGGAAGTGCTTGGTTCATTGATATTTAGGAAAAAACATTTACAGCACTCAAAAGCAACTTACTAACACACTTGGAATGAAGTGGCTTAAATAGCAAGAATATTTCATATGAAGAGAAAAAACAAAGCATTGAATTCATTGTGATTTCATCACTCCCTTACTGAAAAATGTCCAATGGTTCTCTAATGCCTAATGAAAAGGTCAAATTTCCTGTATTAATATTCAAAGCCCTCCACAAACTGACTCCAACCAATCTATTCAGTTGCCTTTTCATGTCATTCAGTTCATGCCAAACTGGACATCTCACTTTTTTTTTCACTTGATTTCAAAGTGTTCTCTCTTCCTTCCATACCTTTTATCATTCTGTGCCCATGCCTAGAATTGAATTCCTCACCCCAATTCCTTGCATCTCTACCTTTTGAAATTTTTCTTCTCCTTTAAGGTTTAGCGCAGATGCTACCAATTTTATGAAGCTTTCTCTGATCCCGCCCTGCCCCAGATCAAAGTGGCTTTCCATCTTGAATATTTTTTAGTACTTTGAACATTTACTTTGACCCTAATGTATACTAATTTACATTATAGCCATTTTTAAGATATCCTCTCTCCTTTACTTAACTTTAAATTCTCAAGGGCTTATTTTATGAAAGTACTTTCCATGTATTATATCCTTTGTTCTTCACAAAAACCTGATGAAGTAGGTCCTGCAATGATAATTATAAATAGGTCATTTTATACATGAAGCTGAGAAGATGAGGAATTTTCTTATAGTCTCACATCCTAGGTCATTAAAATGTTTATCCAAGTTCAGCACTCTCTAATATCCCACATGGCCTCTTATTAGAAGAACATTTACCAAATTTTTACATACAATCTTTTCTCCCCATTCTTCTGCATACCATGGCTATTACTATCCCCTATTGGATGAGGGAATCAAAATCAAAGAAATTAAATTAATTGTCCATGGGCAATTGCTCTAGCGTTAGAGTCAGAATTTGAACTCAATCCATGGAATCACACATCACTTATGGAATTTGGACTTAATTCGCTCTTGACTCCAAATGCAATGTTCTTTGCCTTCAATCACACCAAATTTAATAGAAACAATGAAGAAAACAGATCACAACAAAAATTAGTTTTTATCATTACTTGCAACAGTTTCTATGGGTGTCATCTTTACCTTACTGGATTTTAAGAAGCAATATGACCCACCTAATAAAGAAATGACTAATCTGTTGAGTTTTTCTGGCTTCTTCTCAGCAAGAAGCCCATAATGAAAGGAGAAAGTACCTTTAGTATTTCAAGTCTTTCTAAAAAGTTGGACTCAAATAGCTTGATTAAATTCTTTTGCAAATACCTTTGCAAAATGTATTTCCTAGAAATGAATACTAGAGAAAAAAATGATAATATTTATAGCAGGAGAAGTGGTTTCCAAATGTATGACTTAGGGACATAGATACCCTTCTACTGCCAATTAAAAGGAATTGTTTGCTAAAAATAATGTCTTTGGAACCAATTCATAAGAGATAATGAGATATAGAAGACAGTATAGTACATTAGAAAAATCTCTGTCTCTGGAGTCAGAGGATCTGGCCTCAAATTTTACCTCTGATGCTATGTGATCTTGAAAAAGTCCCTTCACTTTGGACAAATCCTTTCACCTTGGACAAATCACTTCTCTTGGCTTCAGTTTCCTCATCTATTAAATGAGTGATTGGGTGAGATGATTTCTGGGATTCCTTTCAGTCCTACATCTAGGATTGTGAATTCACTTAAGATGAATGAATTACAAACCTACTAAATTACTAGCTATATTTTCTAACTTTTTTTCATAGCTATTGTGACATGTCACATAAATTAATAAATCATTATATCCTCACAAAAAGAGAAAATATGAACTCAAATGAAGATTTTTTAATCATCTTTCCTTGCCATAAGAATCAGCTTTTATTGGATATTAATGTAAAATGCAAAGGTACAAAGAACCCATAGTCAATAAATGAAGCCAAGAGACTCACTGGACTCTGAGGTTTGAAGAATTTACATCATCATCATCATCATCATCATCATCATCATCATCATCATCAAACTTCCCTAAAGTGATTTAAAGTTTTCAAAGAAGTCTACATGTTTTTCATTCTATCACAGAAATTCTATGAAATAATTGCTAATATTATGATGCCTCTTTTCCAGAAAAGAAGCTTTTCCAGAAAGAAAGGATTACACAACTAGTATGTGTTTGAAGCAGGATTTGTATTAAAAGTCCAGCCCCTAGGCCATCTAGTTCCCCAAATGGATATTCTGATGACCATCATTTACCAAGTCCTGGAGAAGTACACTTCTTTCTAGTGAAACTCATAACATACTACAACCCTGAAAAAATCTAAAGCAAGTAACCCAGTAGCTTCTTCTCCTGAGCCCTTAAGACTCTCTAGGAAATATGCTTTTGTTTAGTCCATAAAATATGAGACTTAGTGGAGATTTGGTCAAAGTTCTATGAGTAAACAGATCAAAATGACTCTTGGGAGCTGTAAATCAGCATACCATTTTTGAAAAGCAAATCCCTTGCCTGTTACTGGGCCCTAGTTGCTAACATAGTATTCTATGCTGTTCATTGAGTTGCTTATTATGATTTTAGTAATATAAGATATTCCCACCAACAGGATGATTAGGGCACAGGTAAGCTCTGTTATTTTTTAAGTAGGTATTCAAGATCACAATTGTCTGAGTTCCCCAGGTTAGTAAATCTATATGAGTCAATTCCAGTCTCTCAAAATTCTCCAGTTCCATTCCCAACATTTTCCTTCCTCAACCAGTCAACAGTCTCCCAGAGAGAACCTGGATCCTATGAAATATCATTTTGCAAGGTTCACCAACAACTCTGCCCACCACAAGAGAGGTGTGACTTCAGGGGGCACTAATCTAGTAATAGATTATCCTGGGAGATGTGAGTTTTGGCAAGTACTCCCAGTGCAATGAGATGTGGGTTGCAGAGTCAGCATGTGAGAGAGCTTCAAGGGATGGAGAAGATAAGATCTTCATTGACAATGTTTCTTAGGTGATACTTGAACAAGTGGTCAGGGTCTGGGGGATAGAACTACTAGAGCAATTTTGATCAAGCATCTTAACATATAAACTTATGGTGACATGTCAGTAGCTATCAGAGATATTATATGCCCTCTGCTGAACCAGATTGATGCTGTTGAAAGACTGGGAGAAGTTGGAATGGGTTCATTGTCAAGTTGGACATCAGGGTTGTAATAACATATTATTCCAGATTTGGAATCATAGAATTGTCCTTACTGTGGCTGAGGCAGCTATTTATATTCAACAAAGCTCCTATTAACAATCTAAATACTCACTAAATGGTCCATGTTCTGCTTCCTCCTGTCAAATTAGTCCTGCTAGACTAAATTTGCCACTGCTTTAAAAAAAAAGTTTGATCATTATACTCCTGATTCCTGGAGTCATATCTATCCCTAGAAACCACCCACATGGCATATCAGTACTACCTCAAGAAAGGGAGGGTGTGTTTTATGATCCTAAATCAGTTTCTTAGATCTAGACTCCAAGAAGACTTTAACCCATAAGGATGAATCTCTTTTCAATATATTTCTAATTCATTTTCTTCAATATTCTTTTATTCAGTCCTAGAAAAGAGTTATTCAGGTCTCAATGTCCATGAGCCCTCAAAGACTTCCAAAATATCTGCAGAAACAGCTTAAATGTCCCTCAAGTGAAAGGTCTCTCTTCCCTCTGGATGATTCAAACAACGTTCCTAAGAAATACTCAAAGGCCCATGAGATGGTATTGTTGGGTGATTTCTTATTCTATAATAAATTTAACAGGAAGTTAAATTATATTATACTATGAATTACTATAATAATCTACCATAACTTCAGTGAACATGTATTTATTTACCTGGAATAAAGAGATTCCTTAATTAACTTGATAGTAATCCTGAGTCTTCCATGAAAGTGAGGGTGCATAGAAGATTCAGGATTTATTTTCTTTTCCTAGGCAATAGTCTTGGGATTTCTGGTCTTTGATTTCCTCTAGATTAAGTAAAACAGGTACTAAATTTTTTCTTTGTTTTTCTAATATGCACTAACCTCCTCTTCCAGGACTATCTCTACCCATCTTTCCACATACTAAAGGTCAAAGTTGTCAGGAGTGATCCTAAGGTCAGTTAGGTATTGAAAAATCTGATAGGAGACCTGTGACTTTGCCACCAAGGAGTGAAATCTATTAGGGTTCCTGTCAAGTTGACTAACCTAGTTTTCCCCCTATTTAAGCAGTTTGATCCAGGGTACTCAGGTTTAAGAAACTGATGCAGTTGGATCATATCCCACTGTAAAATTATCACACTCATTTGACCCTATATATCAATGCTGATGAGATCTATTTCTGTATACAGACTGCAGCTACCTCAAATGAGACTGTCTTCTTGATGAGCAAACTTTTCAAGCTGTTCTTAAGTAAGCTTATTTTTTGTTTAAGTATTGTATGGTCTACAAGTGTCTCATTTCTTTCCAGTACTAAGCCCAAACCATCTAAATGAACTGAGTCAAGATGAACTACAATAAATAGTGGGAGAAAGTTATATAAACCATAAAAAGGTTAAAAGAAAAATGAGAAAATATTCTTAAAGAGGAATATTAATCATATTTAGTTTTTTTCCACAAGATGGAGTGGCAAAAAGATCAATGACAATATGTTCCTTAGTATAGAGGAAAAGTCAAATCTTAGAAAAGCTGTATAAGGCAAAGAGGCTTGAAGTATATTGACATAATTGTCCTCTTATGAGGGGAAGGCAAACTAGAGCATTCATTCACTGCCATTTACTGTGCTAGGGATTGGAGTTAGAAAAAGAAAAAGGAAAAGGAAAAAAGTGTAGATTCCAGTATCTATCACAGTCCCTGTAACATAATAGACTATTCATAAATTGTTGTAGCCAATATGCTGAATATGCTGAAGAAAAATGGCATGTATCAATATAATTAAATTAAAAATATATGCAAAGTAATTTTACAGGGAAACCACAAATCTAATTTTACGGATCATTTGATAATTTGTTAATAAATAGTATGGGAGGGGGCAACCAAGTGGTGCAGTGGATAGAGCACCAGCCTTGGAGTCAGGACAGCCTGAGTTCAAAATCAGCTTCAGACACTTAATATTTACCTAGCTGTGTGACTTTGGGCAAGTCACTTAACCCCATTGCCTTAATAAAAATTTTGAAAAATTTTGAAAAACAAAAGAAAGTAGGTCCATTTAAGGCTACCACTTGTTTAAAAAAAATAATAGCATGGGAGTTTCAGGGCAAAACATAAGAGCAGATAGAGTTGATAGATAAGACCAACATGAATGTACTTATGGGGCAAAGAGTAATGTCCAAGAAAGAGAGTTGTGATGTTGAGTTAGAGTTAGGATTAGAGATAGGATTAGGGTTGGTTTAGGGTTTAGGATTAAAGTTAGGGTTAAATTATTTCTTGAATGAGGGTGAGGGAGAAGATGAAGCTGAAAATGAGGGTTAGGTTTAGGTTTAGCATTAGTTTTAAGATTAGGGTTTAGGATTAGAGTGAGTATTCAGGATTAGGGCCATAGTTGGCATTAGGGATTAGTGTTTAAAGTAAGGGTTAGAGTTAGGGTTATTGTTAGGGTGAGAGTGAGGGTGAGGGTTCCTGTTAGTATTAACATTAGGGTTATGGTTTACGATTAGGACTAGAGTTCTTTTGAAGGTTAGGGTTAGTGTTAGGTTTAGGATTTAAATTTAAATTTAAATTTAAATTAGGTAATGAGAGTTGCATGTCATGTCCTTTGTAGAAATAATGATAATGGTGATTGTATTATGAATTCCTGAGTATTGAAAGTAAAGTGGCTGGTATTTTTGATAATGAGATTAGAATTTCTGAACAAATAAAGGCTTTATTTTTGTCTGTTTGATCAGGCAATATCTGCTAGAATCCCAGGTTCTGGCTCATTATAATAATGAGAAGCACAGTTAAGGTATTCACCTTTAGGTACTTAGTCCTTCAATTCTACTCCAGGACTCAATCTAATATTGAATAAAGATTACCTTTGGTAAATATTGATCTGAAAATTTAGAACAAAGATAGGGATGTAGAAAAGTCTAAAAACAGAATGAAGAATGAGCTGTAAGAAAATATTTGAAAATATGACTTGATTGGTATTATATATTTACATCTGTGGATTGGTTACCTTTGTTGCTGCCCCAGAATGCTGAATTCAGGCATACTCACTTCAAGTCTTTTGGTTTTCCACTGATCTTATTCCATGTAGCATCACACCCAAGGCAGTTAGGTGGCACAGTTGATAGGATGGTAAACTTAGAGTCAGGAAGACTTGAGTTTAAATCTGACCACATTCACTTAACAGCTATGTAATCCAAGACAAGTCAACCTTTTTTTTCTGACTCAGTTTTTTGAATTGTAAAATGGGAGTTATAGAAACATCTACTTCACATTCACTTAACAGCTATGTAATCCAAGACAAGTCAACCTTTTTTTTCTGACTCAGTTTTTTGAATTGTAAAATGGGAGTTATAGAAACATCTACTTCACAGAATTACCGTGAAGATCAAATGAAATTACATTTGTAAAGCCCTTAGTACAGTTCTTTGTACACATTAGATGCTTAATAGAGTTTGTTCCTTTCCCTTCTCCAATGGAACTGAATATGTCTTAGAACTCCCTTTGATAATTGCTCAGTTCCTCTTCCATATATTCTTCTTGATCCTTTATGTTAAAGGGACTAGAGTCAGACTTTCTGGAGAAAGAGCCAGCCTCTCTCCCTGCACCTACATCCAGCCAGAACAAACTAATCCAAATATGACTCAAACTACTGACAGAATTTTGCTCTTTTTAAAAGGTGCCAAAATTTCTGGTTAAACCTACATCTTAGATCTAGAAGGAAAGAAAAATGATAGACACTATTCTACATCAGAATAAAGATAAATAAAATTGTCCATGCTTTAGAAGGGAATCTAATTGTAGAAAAGACCCCTCCACAAATATAGAGTGGTTAAAAGACATTAACAAAAATTCCACTTAGTCTGAAACAAATAAATTATGGCACTTGGGTCTTTGGACCAGGATGACAAAATGAGGGAGAGGAGAATTTCTTAACCATAGTGGACATATCACTCATTACATCTGATTTGTCCTTTGCCAATGTCACCCTGAGGATCCTGTTTCTTCTGTGAGATTGCAGTTCCCCCATCCATCTGAGGTCTGGGACTCTAAGTAATGACTTTAATTCTCCAGATCTGTTTAGCCCTGACTGTGAATTTACCCTGTAGTTATGACTCTTGAAACATAAATAATATATTATTTTAGCTATTAAATGATGAGTAGGAATTTAACAGTCAAACAGAAGAAGCAAGAGAATTCCAAACAGAGAGAAAAATGTGAGCTTAGGTTTGGAGGCATTAGAATGTAGATAGTTTTAGGGGAGAAAGCAATCCAGTTTGTTTAGAATGAAGAATATGCAGACCTGATGGCAAAAAATAAAGATTAATTAAGAAAGAGGATGAAAGAGGTGAGTGTAAAATTTGGCTTCAAATGTATCATCAAAAAAAACTTGGACCTTGGCAATTGATCCTATTACTTTCTAGCAAATAAGGGGAGAAGAAATATATGCTCTGTCAGATTCTTAAAGATCATTGCATAAAGCAACTATAACCATGAAATTAAAAGATGTATTACTGATGGTACCTGTATAACCTTTATGAGAGTACTTACTGAAGGGGAGGGAAGTGAGAGAGGTAGAAAATGTGGAGCTCAAAATTTTACAAAAAATTATCTTGAAAATTATCTTTACATGTAACTAAAAAAATAAAATTTAAATTAAAGAAGATGCATTATTCCTTGAGGAAAAAAGCTATGGCAAATCTGAACAGAATATTAAAAAGCAGAGACATCATCTTGTGTAGCCAAACTATGGTTTTTCTAGTAGTAATATACGCTTATGAGAGATGAACCATAAGGAAAACTGAGTGCCACAGAATTGATCCTCTCTAATTGTGGTGCTGAAGAAGGCTTTTGAGAGTCCTTTGAACATCAAAGAGGTCAAATCAGACAATTCTTAAAGAAATTAATACAGGTTATTCACTAGAAAGTCAAAAACTGAAACTGGAGCTTAAGTATTTTGACCACATAATGAAAAGAAAGGACTCTTTGGAAAAGACCCTGATATTGGGAAAGATTGAAGGCAAATGGGTTCATAAAAATAATGAACATGAACTTGGGCACACTTTAAGAGATAGTGGAGGGTAGAAGTGTGTTATGGTCCATGAGGTCACAAAGAGTCAGAAATGACTGAACAACTAAACTTCAACACATGCAGAATGGTAATATGAAATGAAGTGGAATGATTGGATGGTACAAGATTGTAGAAGGATTTTAAATAAAAGGAAATAAAAAGAGTTTGAACTTGGACAATAGGGAAACACTCCAAATAATTTCTCAAGATAAAAGTGCACTAATTTAGAAAAGTCTACCAATGACAGCTTAAACAACAGAAAAACTGAGTAGTAGAGCAAACTAATTAAACAAGACAGTGAAGAAATTGAACAGAGTATCTAGTGTTCAATAAGACAAAGAACATAATTTACTGTGTCAGGAGAACCCTGTTGGACAGGAAGTTTTGTAAGTAATGTGGCAGAAATTAGGATTAGAACATTACATTCCAAAATAAACTGCAAAAACATAGATAACCTAAAAAAAAAACCTCAAACTCTCTAAAATATTAGAGGAGAATGGAACAAGCTATCTTTCACCACAGATAAATAGGAGAACTTTTAACCAAATAAGGAATCCAGACAATGCTATAAAACAAAAACAAAAATATTTCTGATTGTACATGTATAATCTATATCAGATTACTTGCTATAATAGGGAAGGGGAAGGGAAGGAAGGGTGACAGAAAAAATGTGGAACTCAAAATCCTACAAAAATGAATCTTTAAAACTATCTTTACCAATATAATTAAACAAAATTATCTTAATTGATGATTGCAAAACAAAACCAATCCAACTAGATTGAGAGGCTATCAACTTGGGGGGGGGGGGGAAACCTTTGCATTAATATGTCTCCTTAACATCAAATGCTCAAATTGGTCTATGATTTTGTCCAATTGGGAGTTCACTTCACAATGTGGATGTCAGTTCATCCATGTGTGCCCCTGTGTTACTTTTATCCATGTCTTCCCATAAATTCTCCACAAGAGGATTCATCCAACTTGTCAAAGTTCTTCCTCAATTTCTTTTAGTATTAAAAGTAGAGCACTCTGGCTGTCCATCATGCCATTTTTCTCTTGTTATCATAAAATTCCTTGATAATATACTTCTATTCATCATTAGAGCTTTTCATTGTTTATATGTTGTAAACCTCTCACATTCACCATGAACACTTGAAGTGTTTTCTGGTTATACTTGCCTTTTGCTCTTTAATTCTTCAGAGACAATTGTTATCCATACTACACAACCCTCTGATATATAATAGAACTGATGTAATAATAATAATGATATTACTAAGATGATCCTTTGTTTTCATGGGAAATTTGGGGTCAATAAGAAGGATTTGCAATTTCGGAAAATTAATCCACTAATTAATCCACTAATTTATTTCTTTTGAAAACTGATCACAATTGTTCAAATATATTATTTTTCTCAAATAAACATATTGGTGCTCCAAAATATTCACAGCAGCTCTTTTTTTGTAGTGGCAAAGAATTGGAAATTGAGGGGATGCCCTTCAATTGGGGAATGGCTAAACAAGTTATGGTACATAAATACTATGCAACACTATTATTCTATATGAAACCATTCCTGATTAAACTCTAGAGAAGCATGGAATGATTTACAGGATCTGATGCTTTGCAAAGGGAACAGAACTAAAAGAACAATTTACACATTTAATAACAACATTGAGAGATGATCAACCTTGATGGAAACAACTTCTCTGAGCAGTTCAGAGCTAGGACAACTGTATTAGACTGGTTATAGACAATGTTATCATCATCCAGAGGAAGAAAAACAGAACAAAACAAAACAAAAAACAACCCTTCAGAACCAGATGAACACTTTATAAAAGTCATCCCTTATGTATCTCTTTCCCTTAATCCTAATTCCTCATACCCAAAATGACTAATCTGTAAACATGTATATCAAAAATATGAATGTGCAATGCTAACCTGACTGTTCACTGCTGAAGGGAGGTAGGAAGAGAAGGTGGAAGGAAATTTTGTAACTTAAAAATATATATGTACATATGGATAAAAAAAAATAAATTAATACGTAAGTAAACAATAAACATATTAGGGGGTGGCTAGGTGGTACAGTGGATAGAGCACTGGCCTTGGAGTCAGGAGTACCTGAGTTCAAATCCAGCCTCAGACACTTAATAATTACCTAGCCATGTGGCCTTGGGCAAGCCACTTAACCCCCTTGCCTTGCAAAAACAAACAAACAAAAAAAACAATAAACATATCTGCAGGAAAGTTCTATATATTCAAATGTATATTGAACTCTCAGCAATACTGTAAATACTCTTCCTCCACTTGGTCTTTTCTTTGTGAACAGACAGAATTGCTTTAAGAGATTACAGATCTCTTCCAGCAGGTTCTACAATAAACTAGAGCTTGATGCAATCACCAGTTTCCAAAACAAAGCAACATGTGGAGGATCTCCATAAACAATAGGGAGTGCCTCCTTACTTGGACTCTACTAGATCTCCCCCATGACAGTGGAGAATACCTTTGGCAAGAATGCATCTCCCTATTTTATTGTCTTACCTAATGTTTATAATCAGATGAATCTTTTACAAAATCATTTTTTTATTAATAATTAATTTGTATTTTACTTTTTGAAGGAACTCATAACTCTTAGGTTTTCCTAACTCTTTATTGGTTTTTCATGGCATACCATATATCTCTCTTGAGTCTCCTCCTAATGAATAGTTTTTTGGAGAAAAAAAAGTCAACACAACTAATCAATACATTGAAAAGTCCCAAAAAATGGGAAATGAGTAAAATTTGCAAACCTAACACTTTCATGAAAAAGTAGATTTGGGGTGTCTTTTCATATCCCTTCATTTGAGTATGACTTGAACTTTATAATTCTATTACCTTTATGTTTGATATTTGGTGTGTTGTTTTCTTTCCATTTACATTTTTATATATTGTTTTCTTGGCTCAGTTCATCAGTTCATTTGGAAATTTCCATGCTTCCTCTTATTTATCATAATCAATATTTCTTACAGCACAATAATGTTCCATTGCATTCTTGTACTTTGTTTAGTCATTCACTACCTACTTTGTTTAAAATTTTTACCGTTTATAAAAATACCACAAATAATATTTTAGAGAATATGGGGATTCGTTTTTAATTGATGACTCCCTTGAGATATAACCCAATGAATTGTCCAATTCAAAGAGTATGAACATTTTAGCCACTTTGTTTTAATAATTTCAAATTGCTTTCCAAAGTGGTTGCACTAATAATATATTTGTGTGCCTAATTTTGTATAACTCCTCCAACATTGACTGCTTCCATTTTTGTCACCTTGTGGGTGTGAGGTGAAATCTCAGGATTCTTTGCATTTGTATTTCTCTTATTATAGTGAATTATAGTATTCTTTTCATGTGGTTATGAATACTTTGCAGTTCTTTTTTAAAGAACTATTTTCAAATCTTTTGAGGGATGGATATTAGTTAATGTTTATATATCTTGGATATGAAATCCTTATAAGAGAAATGTGATAGGAAGTTTTTTTTTTCCCATTTGACCATTTATCTTCTTATCCTAGATGCATTAATATTGTCTGTGTAGAAGCTTTTCAGTTTCAAGTTCTATCTTTTGTTGTAAACAGTATTATATTCCTTTGGTTCCTTTAATCTTTTTTTTGAAGATGACCTTCTTCCCACTAGCTCACCTCCTTTTACTCTTAATACCCTCCCTTTATTTCATAATTCTCCCTTTGTCTCTTCTCTCTCAGCTAGGCCTGTTCTTTAGTTGTTTTTTTTTTATTTTTGTACTCCTTCCAAAAAGGATTTCTCTCACTTTCTTTATTGTTTGTCTTTTCTTTCTATTTATCTCAGGTATTCTCTAATTCATGACTTCTATCATTATCTGGTCTTTCTTTGCTCTGCATTTTTGATGTAATCAAAGCTTATCCATTCTAAGTGCTCTCATCTAGGGATTTTTTTTGTGCTGTCTTTTAGGGTTTACTCCATGTATTCCCCTTTGTCATTGTGCTTCATTTCTAGAAAAATTACAGTTATTACAAGAGTCACAGAGGACAGAGGACATTGCTCCATTATGGGGCTTATTTCCCATTAAGTACTTGATTATGCAACCCACCACTGATCTACACCCTCTCCTATGACCTTCCTGTGTCCATGTTGTCCCACTTCTCCAGAAGCCAGTTGCCCCAGGGGT
This sequence comes from Macrotis lagotis, assembly GCF_037893015.1. Taxonomy (NCBI): domain Eukaryota; kingdom Metazoa; phylum Chordata; class Mammalia; order Peramelemorphia; family Peramelidae; genus Macrotis; species Macrotis lagotis. Next base: position 204,410,694 of record NC_133666.1, on the reverse strand, counting down.
TCCATTCCCCTCCTTTCAAGTGCGAGACAGGTAGACTTTTCAAACACTAAATCCCCCAGGCTTTATCCATTATAAGGTTCTCATCTGCCTTCACTGGCCATCTCTTTTAACCCCTAGAAGTATGGATGGAATTCCCTCCCATCTTCAAAGTAAGACCTCCCTTTTTTTGGCCTCTTTTCAATCTTCCCACCACCTCCTGCCTCTCTCACTACCCTATGGGTTCCTTTCTTTCTGAAACCACAGCAGTTACCTTCCCCTTATTGTTAGTTTTTAACTTGACCACCATACATCATTCACTCCTCTCTATTCCACTTTTCCTTTTCCCCCTTAATATATATATATATATATATATATAGGCAGCTAGGTGGCGCAGTGGATAGAGCACTGGCCCTGGAGCCAGGAGTACCTGCATCCAAATCCAGCCTCAGACACTTAGTAATTACCTAGCCACACAGCTAGGTAATTACAAGCCACTTAACCTTATTTGCCTTGCAAAAACCTAAAAAAAAAAAAAATATATATATATATATATATATATATATATATATATATATATACACATGGTTATAATATTATAACATCCCTCATATTATTCCACAAAAGATTTATCTATAGGCATTTTATGTGTAATTTATAACAAATTTATTAATTAGACTAGCTGATAATCAATAAATTGATGGTCAGAAACCTAAAATAATCAAAGACCCTTAATGGAGATACTGAATACCTTAAATTTTTTTTGGAAAACAATGGTCCTGAGAGGAGAACTCAACCTTGATTGGTGGACATTTAAAAAAGAGATGAACTAAAAGTCTTCAATTCCTCCTGTTGAGAACATGATTTGATCATAACACTCTGCCACTTTAAGCAATTTAGACAGCAGAATCCATCTCCACTCAAACTACTATGGTCAATTTTTTCCTTCTTTGGCTACTTCACACTAAACTCCAGTAGATTGGTATAATGACATAGGCTTATTCCCTCAGAGTAGGAATTCACCTAGATTAGATTCTGTTTACACTTCAAACAGAAGTAGGTGGGATATTGCCCAAAATCAGGAGTGTGTATCCTAAGGATTAGGGCACTCTCCTCTGTCAGTCACATGCCCTCAGAGACTGATTGATTGACCTACAGGAGCTAATCCTTGAATGAGGAAGTAATGGATAAAAAAAAAATTCTAATTTAATAATCATTTCTCTCATTCCCACCTTTGATTTCTTTTGAGAGATGCAGTATCCTTATTGAATCACTAACAGATATGACAAACTCTTTCTCAAAGATCTTTAACTATGAGGATTATGATGCAAAACAATATGAGGGGACAAGGAGAGATATTTAAGGTCATTATAGAGAAACTGGCACTTGAGATCATTCTGAAGAAACCTTGATCAAAGCATTCCTTTAAAGGACAAAACTTATTTTTATAGTTTTAAACACATTAGTCTGATTGAGGTGGGCAATTTGTAGGGAACAGAAAAAACATTAGAGTGCAGGGGTGGATTTTAGGAAAAAGTAGGAAGCACAAAGTAAACTTATCCACTAGTTGGTAGTTCTCTCATGATTCCCATAATTAAATTAAGTTTTCCCACAAGAGAGAAATTATATTAGACCCAAAATATTGAATAGAAAGGAATTGAACTAGAGAATTAAGCCATAAAATGGAGTCAATGTAATTCACTCAATTCCCATAATTCCCCCTTTTTGATTTGGGGTAAGGGAACAACCCCCTTACCCATGAATCACCTATGTTCATTTAATTATCACACTTTTTTCTTGACTTCCTGATGTCCCATAATAGCCATCTGGTCCTTGGAAATATCTTCTTTGAACATTCCAGGCTTCATTCTTAGGGCAGTTCTGAGGGGTACTCTACTTCTCTGATTCCAAATCACTTGTAAATATTCCTAGGTAAAATCTGCTAGGAACAAGACAATGCAATTTAGTACAATCTCTGAAATTTAACTTTCCAGTAACTAGTTCATGTGATGAACAACAATTCAAGCCTTACGGTTCTGATCTATTAACAACAGAGCTATTAGAAGAATATCAAATTAGGAACCCATAATTCACCTGAGACTTTAAAATTTTCAGTTTTCATATATATATATATATTACTTGCTGTTTTTATCTTTACCCAAACACTGTACCTGACATAACAATAGTTTTTTTAAATCATGCCTGTAAAACTATAAAATGAATTTCTCCAACTTTAAAAATTATCAGACAGATATTTACAATTACCAATACAATTTTATACATAAAATTCTTGTGGGAATTGAGTGAACCTTACTGACTCCACCTTGTGATTCAATTCTGTATTTCTTTCTATTCAGTTAGGGATCCAGTCCTCTGTCTTCCTTATGAGAAAACTTTATTCAATTAAGCAAACTTTATTACATGTTTGAACCTACTGTGTGGTTGGGAAGCTGGATCAATTTCTACCTGTTGTTTAGAAACCCTTAGTAAGAATCTGGATTATGCTGACAGGAAACTTAGTCATATTTGAAGACTTATGCAAGATTTCTCACAATTATATATCTCAAGGAACCTATATCTGAAAACACACTCCAAATTGATCATTCGGTTATCGTTTCCATGTTCCTTTGATTGAATACAGATTCTTGCAAGGACTGGGACTTCTTTTTTGATTTCAGGGAACTGCATCTGTTTGTTCTCCTCCTTCCAACTTGGAAAGTCCCTAATCTTTTCACCAGCTAGATCAGATTGTATAATTTTGTATCCTGTTAAATTATTTTCTTTTAACTAATTGCTCTTATTTTTAAATCTGAAAAATTTGTCTCACTCTGTAGTTAGGGTCTTTGGACTTACTGCAGAGCCCATTGATCCATTTATTGTTCCTGCTTTGCTAATAAAAATATACAACTCAGATTGCTTCCTCAGTTATTATTAATTGTTCACAACACAGTAGACTTCCTTATTGATTTCTTGCTGTGGTAATTGCTAAGTGACCTCTTCTATTACCAGCTATTCTCCAAATTCAGTTGTTCAGTTATTTTCTTTTAGATGTTTCCAGCTCTTCATGACCTCATTTGGATCTTTCTTGGCAAGGATACTAAAGTACTTTTCCATTTCCTTCTCCAGTTCATTTTACAGATGAGGAAACAGACAAACAGGTTTATATGACTCGTTCATCTTCCTGACTTTAGGTTCTGTCCTCTCTCCATTCTATCACCTACCAACCTATTCTCCATTTACTTTGAGAAATCTACTCTTCATTGCCATTGTGAGAATATTTTCTCCACTTCAAGGAAATGGAAGAGAAGATGGCTAAAGTGGTTTTATTCTGCATTGTCTAAGGCTACACCCAGACAGGAAACTCTCAGACTATGGAAAAGTAATTTCTTTTGACCAATTCTGTCCTACTTTCACTGTCCTATACTCAGAAACTTCTAACTTCAAATTAGAAAATTCCTCTTGTCAAATTTCTGCCTATGAATCTCAAACAATTTTAGGAACTTTATTCAACATAACTACAAAGTTGGTTTGGTTCCTAGGGTAATGAGGCTTCTCTCAGTTCCATAATTCTCCTGGCTAGCATGGAAATCAGTGTAAGGGCAACTACAAAAGGGCTAGATGAAATCTGTCTGTGCCTTAGAACAAAGATTTTAAATTCAAAACTATATGATTCACACCTCAGCAAAATCTCTATTTAACATTCTTGCCAACAATAAATTTTGCAGGGTCCCTAAAATATCACTTCCAATCACTAGGAGTGAAGATGGGAATTAGATAAAAGACAGGTTCCATTTCATGGAGGAGATAGCATTTAATCATAAGGTTGAAAGATGAGTATTATTCATGTAACAGATATGGAGGTGAGAAAAGCATTACAAATGTAACATGAATTTCTCTTTTTTTCTTCTTCTCTGATAGTCTTCCAATATCATCCACTTTCACATGAAGGTCACTTGAATAAAACTCATTCATTTGTCTTCAGGGCAATTATTGGGGATTGAAAAGCAACTCAACCAGTGAGATGCTGATTTTTTTTTTTGTTAAACTACCAGGAAAGGAAGCAACTTATATGTGAGATATACATATCTAGGTTCCTAGGGAAAAGGGGATGTACCTTATCTCAAGTTCATCTCTGTGACAGACATTGACTTGGAAAGAAAAATGGGGTGTATTTCTTCTTGATTTTTGTGAAGGTCTGGGAAGCTAAAAATCAATAGGAAACTATAGTACAAGGAAAAAGTTCCTAAATTGAGGCTCCTCCTTTTCTGGTGCTACATAAGTTATAATTTAGGAAGAACTGCATTTCATGACAAAACAGGGTAAAACATTGCCTCTGCAAAATTGGAACCTGTTAGGGAATGTTGCATGTGAGAGCACTATAAACTATCTTCACCTCATGTCCTTGAGCACCAGAGGCTTATCTTACTAAGTGCCACAGGAGTAGGAGTGGATTAGAGACTGGAAAGGTATTTAAGCACTAGTGTTTTGGTAAGTAAATGGAGACCTTGGTGTATAGAGAGAAATATGTCTTCCTTGTCTTCCTTGTCACCCGTCCCTCCAAAGCTCACCTGGGGAAGACTGAGGGAGTCCAGAAGTGGGATTCATCATATTGGTGACCAAACTAGGACTAACATATGGCACCAGAACCCATAAAGGGACAATAAAGACAGAGTTATCCGAATAAATTCCAGTATAAGGACATAACAGATACAAGCAAGAGAACCAGGTGACATCCCAGAGCAGAGGACTCTGGAGAAAGTAGCGCGTTGATTTGTTACTTAAGGGGCTGATTTTTAAACAAAGAAAAACCAGCGAAAGTTAGAAAACAATTAAGGATTTAACATTGAGGAGTCAGCCAGAAGTAGAGTCTCTGAGGCAATGCCTCAGGGGTTGGAGCTTCTTTTTCAAACAGCAGTCTGCTGCCAGTGCCAGTGCCGTGAACTTGAACGTGATGCTGAGAACCTGCTTACTGTTCTTTTTGGCTGGGGCTGCCTGCCTGACTGCCATGTGCGCTCTGGCTGCAACCCAGGCCCCTGGACCTGCAACCTGCTGCAGAGACCTTTAGTAGCATGGACTCTGATGCAGACTCTGTAGAGGACCTTGACACAGACAAGGAATTTCACTCTCCGTAATTATGCTGACTACTGTTTAAACAATTCACCAATTCCAAAGTGTACTGTCAACATCTCAAGTAATTTCAAAGACTTTCCTCTCATTCTCTGCTGTCCCCACACTTTGTGGAGGAAGGGGAGAGGGAGAAGGGAAATTTTTCTTTTTGGAACTTCGAAACTCAAACCTATATCTCAAAAAACTTATTTTAGAAATCAAGGGGACCCCTCCCCATACCTTCTTCCTGGTTTGGGGAGGGGTGGGGTAATGACTATGTTTTTCAATTTGTTATTGATTGGGAAGCTTCCCGGTTTAATTAGTTAAGAGAAAAGAGTAAGAAGATTTTTTTACTGAGACTGGGAAATTTACATTTTTGTCTTTTGAAGAAAGCCTGTGCTTATGGCTAATATTATGGTATGCGTTTTATATATATATATATATATGTATTTAATCATCAACAGGACATTTTTACATCTCTCCACTGACCTGGAGAGATAGGAAAATGTTTCTTTATTTTGGTGCCAGCCAGGGTGTCCAACAATCTCACATTGATAAGTTTGAAATACAAAACAGTTGTTTTCTGTGTTCATGTTAAGTGTCTAAACTCTGAAATAGGTAAAGTTAAATGTTACTCCTTTTAGTTTGGGTTTTGAATTTGATTGCTTTGAAAGGATTTTTTGTTGGCAAAAGAAAAAAACTTTGTAATCCTTGTTTGTAAATTGGGGATAATATGTATTTGAAGGAATTTAGGAATGTTGCATAATTAATTGACATTCATTTATACTATTTTTTAACTTTTGTTTACAATTTATGTGACATTCATTATGTAATAATTTTTTTTTCAAAAAAAACAAGAAGGGGGATATGTTAGGGACTGTTGCATGTGGGAGCACTATAAACTATCTTCACCTGGTGTCCTTGAGCACCACAATCTTATCTTACTAAGTACCACAAGAGTGGGAGTGGGTTAGTGACTGGGAAGGTATTTAAGCACTGGTGTTTTGATATATAGAGACCTTGGAGACTTTGGTGTATAGGGAGAAACTTGTCTTCCTAGTCTTTCTTGTCTCCTGCCCCTTCAACTTTTTCCTGGGAAGATTGAGGGAGTCCAGAAAAGGGACTCAACATAAGAGTCTGGGATAGGGACTCAACAAGAACCAAATACACAAATGGTGTTGGGAAAAGAGTTATACTCCACAATCAATCAATAATTATTTATTTATGTTCCAAGCAACTATGTGGAGGATAAGTGGCCCAGGGGGTAGAGTACCTGACCTAGGGCAGGAAGACTTTCTGGGTTCAAATTTAGACTCAAACACTTACTAGCTGTGCAACCCTGGGCAGGTCATCTAATCATGTTTGCCCCAGTTTCCTCATTTTGTAAAATGAGCTGGAGAAGGAAATGGCAAACCACTCTAGAATCTTTGCTGAGAGAACTCTAAATGGCATCACTGAAGAAACTAAACAATAGCAATGAATATGCTAAACCCTAATGCTAAGTGTAAGGTTACAAAAAAGAGGCAAAACAATCCACGGACTCCCAGTTTAAGGGGAAGGACAGCAAATAAACAAATATGTAAAAACAAGTTATGATCAGGAAAATGAGTAAGAAAGTATTAGGATCTATATAAGTAAAAATGTTTGCATTTTTATATGGGGAAATGATACATACAACTACTCAGAAATATATCATAATAGTGTTCTTAGAGGGAGTCTAAAAGAAAGATGATGCCATTTTATGTTGGAGTGATTTCCCAAAAAAGAATAAAAAAGAAAAAAGAAAGTAAGAAGAAGAAAGAAAAAGAGGGGAGTAAATGATCTCAAACAAATCTAGTCCATAAGGAAGAATTTATACAATGAAAGAAAGGAGGCAGCAGAAAATATCTAAAGCTCATTTTCTTTCATATATATAGATAGATAGATAGATATAGATTTATAGAGATACATGGAAATAGGTAGATATAGATATAGATATATAGAGATACATAGATAGATAGATAGCTAACTTATTCATTTCTCCAACCACATGCAAGGATTGTTTTCTACAGTCATTTTCTGGCAAGATTTTGAGTTTCACATTTTTCTCCCCCCCTTCCCTCCCCCTCTCCCTACAGAAAGCAATCTAATACAGGTTATAAGTGTATAACTATTAAACATATATCCATTTAAATCATGTTGTGAAAGAAGAATCAAATCAAAATGAGAGAAAAAAACATTAGGGGGGAAAACATAATACTTTAAAAATTTAAAGATAGTAAACTTTGGTCTGCATTTAAACTCCATAGTTCATTCTCTGCATATGGTTGTCATTTTACAACCCTAGTCTTTTAGAATTATCTTTGATTATTACTGCTAAAATGAACAAGTTCATCATATTTGATTATCACACAATATTGTTGTTATTGTATAAAATATTATTCTGGTTCTGGTGAGCCTCATTTTTTGTCTGACTTTGTTCAAGGAAAGAATAGAGATGGTTGGATATAGAAGCACATCTTACTTAATATATAGGTAAAGATATAGGAGGAAGGGAGTTGTTAAGAAAAAAGAGCTGAAGAATAGAAGGGCAAATTAAGGGAGATAAGTTGGTCAAAAGTAGAACATACTTTTTTTTTTTAGATTTTTCAAGGCAATGGGGTTAAGTGGCTTGCCCAAGGCCACATGGCTAGGTAATTATTAAGTGCCTGAGGCTGGACTTAACTCAGGTACTCCTAACTCCAAGGCCAGTGCTCCATCCACTGCACCACCTAGCCACCCCCCAGAAGTAGAACATTCTTAAAAGAAAAATAGAAAAAATATATATAAGCAAAAATAGAAGAGTAAGGATAGGAGGAAAACACACAGCAATCCTGTCAATATGAATGGGATGGACTCATCTATAAAACTAAAGAAAATAGTAGAATGAATTAGAAACTAGACTCCAATATAATATTTATAAAAAATAAATTATAAGAATTTATAAGAATAAATTATAATTAAAAATTGAAAGGCAGCTAGGTGGCACAGTGAATAGTTACTAGCCCTAGAGTCAGGAGGACCTGAGTTGAAATCTAGCCTCAGACAACTAATAAAAACTTAGCTACATGACCTTGCACAAGTCACTTACCTCTATCTCCTTAATTTCTTAATTTCTATTTCCTAAAAGAAAAAATAAAAAGAAGAAGAAACATAATTGAAACAGAAGAATATACACAAAGTTAAAATGAAAGGTTGGAACAAAAATTTTGATTAGGTGAAATGAAAAAGATAGCAAGCAACAAACACGATCTCAGATAAAGCAAAAAACAAAAATAAAACTTAGTAAGAGATAAACAGAGAAAATCCATCTTGCTAAAAGGTACTAAAGACAATGAATTATTATAAATATTGAACATATATGGACCAAATAGAATAGTTTGTAAATTCTTAAAGATAAAATTAAATGCATTACAAGAGGAAATAGACAGTAAAACTGTATTGGCAGGGAGCCTCTATTCCTTTCAGGTCTAGATAAATCTAGCTTTAAAATAAATAAGAAACAAATTAAGGAGATAAATAGAAATTTAGAAAACTTACATATGATAGACCTCTAAAGAATATTGAATTCTTTCTTATGAAGAAAATTGAGTCGAATAAATTAATTAATTTAGGAAATATTGTCATTTTTATTATATTAGTTTGACTTGCATATGAACAATTAATAATTCTCTAATTATTTGGATGTGTCTTTATTTGTGTAAAGTTTGTCCATACAGTGTTTGTGTGCCATTAACATGGTTCCTATGAGTCTTGGCAGGTAGACTCCTCAATATTTTCTGGAGTCTATATTTTAAATGGAATTTTTCTTTCTCTCTTGTCAATTGCTAATGTTCATGGTCATATTATTAAAGAAATGCTAGACGGATGCAGCTCCCCTCAGCAGTTCACTGATCAAGGAAAAACCTGAGAGACCTGTTAAGGAAAATATCATTCACATCCAAAGGAAAAAAGCTATGGAGTTTGAATGCAGAGCAAAACATGCTTTGTTCATTGTTTAAAACTTTTTTTATGTTGTTTCTTTCTCATGCTTCCCCCCCCCTTTATTCTAATTCTTCTTTCACAACATTATTAATATGGAAATGTGTTAAACACAATTGTACATGTACAACCCACATCAGACTGTTCACAGCTATGAGGAGGAAGAAGGAAGGGAGAGTAGTAGAAAAATATGATACTCCAAAGCTTATGAAAGGATATCAAAAACTATATTAACATGCAATTGGAAAAAATAAAAGCATTTTCAAAAATAATTCTGATAATTTATATAGGTTTATTTTACATTTTATGACTTTACTGAAGTTTTACATTGCTTTGATTAGTTTTTTTATCAGTCTTTCCAGAGTTCTCTAAATAAAACATTAAATCATTTACAAAAAAGAGGTTCAGAAATTCACTTAAAAAAGGAACTCTTTAAAATGTAAAATTAGTCAAATGGGGAAAAAAATCCTTAAAAATTAGAATTGGGTAAGTAGAAACTTAATGGCCTTTTGAGACAAAAAGAAATAATAACACAAAATCAAAAAACAAAAAAATGGAAGAAAATGTGAGATATCTCATTGGGAAAACAATTGACTTGGAAAACAAGTTCAAGAGAGATAATTTAAGAATTATTGGACTATCTGAAAGCTATAATCGAAGAAAGAGAGAGAGAGAAGGGGGGTGGGGCTAGACATTACTTTTCAAGGAATTACTAAGAAAATCTGCCCCAATAATCTAGACCAGAAGATAAAATAGAAATAGAAAGAATCCACCTTCTGATAGAAACTCTGAAATGACCCCCCAAAAGATCTCAAAATGAAAACTCCAAGGAATTTTATAGTCAAATTCCAGAATTCCTTGGCAAGGAAACAAAATGAAACAATTCAAATATGGAGCAACAGTCAGGATAAAACAAGATTGAGCATTTTCTACATGAAAGGATCAAGAAGTTTAGAATATGATATTCTAGAGGGCAAAAGAATTAAAATTACAAACAAAAATAAACTACCCGGCAAAACTGAGTATAATACTTTGTGGGGAAGGAAGTGGTGGATATTCAGTGAAATAAAGATTCAAATGAAGATTCAAGAGAATCATGAAAAGGTAAAAAGAGAAGTCATAAGGAACTCAAAGTTAAACTGCTTATATTTCTCCATGGGAAAAATGATAAATCTAACTCCATAAAACTTTCTCATTATTAGAAGTTACAAAGAGTAAACATAAAAAGAGAATGGGATATGAATTTAATATGATAAGCTAATTATCTAAGAAAAATTTAAGGAGTGAGAAAGAGAAATGCACTAGGAGAAAGGGAAAAGGAAAGGTAAAATAGGATAAATCATCATAATTTATTAAAGAAGCACAAAAGAGATTTTACAGTGGAGGGAAAAAATGGAGTAATGGGGGTGGCAGTTGTGGAGTAAATAACTCTTACTCTCACCAAAACTGACTCAAAAAGGGAATTATACATATACATATATATATATATATATATATATATATATATATATATATATATGCACAATTAGTTGAATGTATAATAGATTTTATCCTATAGGAAAGTAGTAGCAGAGAGAGATAAGAGAAGGGGATGGAGCTTAAAAAAAAGAGGCAGATTAGGGGAGGTGTAAGTCAAAAGCAAAATATTTTTGAAAATAGGATGAAGGAGCAGCTAGGTGGTACAATGGATAGAGCACTGGCCCTGGGGTCAGGAGTACCTGAGTTCCAATCCTGCCTCAGACACTTAATAATTATCTAGCTGTGTGGCCTTGGGCAAGCCACTTAACCCCATTTGCCTTGCAAAAACCTTAAAAAAATAGGATGAAAGAAAAGAGAAGGTCATATAAATGAGGGAAAAAAGGATGAAGGAAATATAAAGTAATCAGAACTGTGTAAAATTTTTTTACAAGTTTCTCTGATAAAAACTTATTTTCTCAAATATATAGAGAATTAAGTTTATAGAAATAAGAGCCATTCCTCTATCGTTAAGTGAAATGTAATAGTTCTGTAAGTTTGCAGCTGAATATTTCTTTCTGAAGGTGACTAGTAAGGTTTTTCAAGTTCTACTTAGCCCAGGCTTTTTATTGTTGCTGTTCTTCATAAGGTTCAGGCAATACAATGATTTTTAAATGATGTTCTTTAAGATATTTTACTTTTTGCAATTTATTTTGTTTTATTATTTTGATATCTCATGGAGTCCTTAACTCATTTTTGGTCAATTTTAATTTTCAGGGAGTTATTTTTCTGGTATAAAATTTTATACTTCATTTCTTCATATCTTTCTTCCATACTTCTCATTTGGTTGTTTAAATTGTTTTTATCTCCTACTTTTACTCTGAAAAATCTTCTGGGAATTCTTTTTGAGTTTGTGTCCAACCTACATTTGTCTTTGAGGTTTTGCTTATAGATGTTTTTAAGTCATTGATTTCTAATATGCTTAAATCTTAAACTTCTTTATCACGCTAATTCTTCCAGCCTTCTTCCTGACTTTCTACCTTATGTTAATGTCAAGTTCTGTCATTTCTGGGGAAAGGTGGGTAATGATGTGTGGTTTGAACTTCTGACCTTTGATGTCCTTCTATTGCTTTCACAGCTTGGACTGGGGACCTGCCTGTTTTCAGTGTTTCCAAAGAGGTGTGATTCAGGGAGAATTTTGTTCACCACCTTCCTGATAAGAGCTCTTCAGGTTGGATCTGTTGGTTTGTATATAAATGAGTTTCAATCTCTAAAACAGAGGTTCTGGGAAGTTGTATAAGTTCAGAGCTTTTGAATGCCTAGCTTTTCTTTGGTCTTGTTCTGTTGCCCTCACAATTCCACTGTAGGCTTATATATATTAGACTAAAGGTTAGAAACAGTCATCACTCTGTTCCTTGTTCCTGAGCTTAGAGTCAAACAACCATGTTATTGGAATTTATTCTTTGCTTAGTATCCACCTAGACTTCATTCTTATTCATGATCCATCTGTGATCTAGAATTGAATGAGCCCTTTTCTTTCTCTCAGCATTGGTTAAGGGTTCCCTTAGCTTCTCCTTTTGCTTGGTCTTTTCTCCAAAAATATTCTATCTCACCTCCCTTTAAAAATGCTCCTTGTTACTATTACCACATGTTACTGAACAGTTTCTATCTCAGTGTTAATAGAACCCTCTGTGTTCCTGGGCTGTCTTGGGCAGAAAAAAAGACTCAGTATAATTTTTTTCTTTTCTAATCAAAATTCAAACTGTTTTTTTTCTAAGTAAACTTGGAAGAAATTTTCTGAAGAACTAATCCAAAAAATGCTTCCTTGTATTCTGTCATCTTGATTCCATCCCCAGGAAAAGATTTTTAAAGGTTATCTATTGCAATTATTTCATTCTACTGATAAAGAAATTAAAATTTAGGGAAATTAAATTACTTGTCAAAAATCACAAAGTCTTATTTACTAGATGTGGAATTTCAAACTATGTCTCTATTTCAGAGAGTGCATTTTCCACTATGTACTATCTATAATATGCAATATGTATAATCATGGCTTTATTTTACTTTGATTCCTTCATGACATTCTATCAACAAATAGATATTATTACAAGTAATAACAATACCACCTAGAATTCTAAGGTTTGCAGGGTGCTTTGTGTACAACGACTATGTAAGGTAATCAATACAGGATTAATTTCCTGATAAAACAAAAAAAGGAAAATGAGATTCAGTTATATGGCTAGTTATAGAATTAGCCATCAAGGAGATAATATTAAAGTTCAAATCTCCTGACTTCAGGACTACTGCTTTCTCTGATGTTACCTCTTATCAGTCACAACCTAGAAGCAACCTACGATGTTTACTTAAGTATAATTGAGATGGTAAGGTTAGCAGCTGTAAAATATCAAAATTGTAAATTACCTGGTGATGTTTCTGTTTATCCCTGTGTTGTATCAGGCTTGATTTTGATGTGATTTACTCTTGTCAGTGATCAGTGATCACTGATTCAATAGTTAATGTATTTACAGAAATTCAGGAACAGATGTTCGTGATTCAGCAATGTCTCCAGCATGTAATTTGATATGCTGGTTAGGAGGTCATATATAAGGACTTCGTTACATTCATAATAGACACTAGTCCCATCCCTCATAACCTTCCCCCACTACACACACACACACACACACACACACACACACACACACACACACACACACATAAACACAAACCCCTTTTAAACTAAAGTTCAGGGAAATTGTGTATTCATGGTTACATCTATGAGAATGGGAAATTCCAAATAAAAATTCTATTTGTCATTGTCATCTGGTTGACTCAGCAGGAAGCTAGTTATAATCTTTGCCAGTTTTCAAGTGCTTGTCCTGAGTTTTGTTTCACAACTCCCTAGAAACTGAAAGTGACCCCTTCAACATTTGGCACAGATTTAGAATAATCACTGACTTGACTGGCCACATTATCACTGGACAGCATACCATGTAAAAGTAAAACCTGAAATAAAAGGCTACTTACTCTTCAAATGCCCTTTTAGTTCATTTTCTTGTCTTTTTCAGCCTTTATTCATTTATCAGGAATTATGAAGCTGAGCCTTTGTGATGCCTTATCCTCAGTTTTTAACTTTTTTATTTAAGTCACTGAATGACTAGTAATGATTTCTTGCTCTACAAATATACAGGACTTCAACCGCTGATTTAGAGGTGAAATGTTCTTCTTGCATATAAATTTCCTATTGTTTGGGACCTAGCAAAGCAGTATTAACAGTACAGAGCAGTCCTATGCATTTGGGAGTGTTTGCATGAGCAGAGACATTGACATGCTTTATTTTCAGGGCACTTTTTTGGCTTTATTAAAGGAAATAAATTGAAAAAAAATCAGCTAGGTAAGGCATAAACTAGAAATAAAGAGACAGAATTCAAACTACCAAAAGGGGAGAACATTTTGATTGTACCTTTGTGCACAAGAGAAGTAAATCTATCTTTCTAAAGATTGTTTGCAAGGACTGCTATCATAAAGGGGTATTCCATGGTTGCATAGAATGTGTGTTCTAATTGCCTCATTCACAATAGCAGGATGTTTTGTCTGTCTCAGAGGCAGCAAGTACATATTATTTATGATCTTGCAGTATCTCTTAAGAGTTATCAGTCCTGCATATCTATCATGAAGATTCTTGCATTAAGCATCACTTTATTTCATCTTTTTTGACAAATATTTTGTTATAAATTATCAGGATTCTAGCTTGGGTAGTCAGTTGCCTCCTTCCCTTCAAGGAAGAGCATATCCAGTTTGAATTGAGAATATTCTTAAAAATACCAGGGATATTGGGTAACCAGCTTAACAATAGAATCACAGAATCTTTGCCTAGGAAAGGATTTCAGAAGACATCTTAAGGGGCCTATGCCAATAGGCTTATAATACAGAAAGAACTAAACTAAGGAAGCCAAGTAACCTTTGACTAATATGAATTATGAAATTATTTATAGGAAAATAGTACAGTGGAAAAAAGTATTGCATTTTGCCTCAGAACATGTGAGTTGAGATCATATAGTAATGAATAGTGAATGGACTAGAATAGGGAAAGACTTGAGGCAGGCTGTCTTATCAGTAATTGCAATAGTCTAGGTTTGAGGTGATGAAGAACTGCATTAGAATGGTGGCAATATCAGGGGAGAGAAGGAGGTATTTTCATAATGCAAAAGTGAAATTAACAGACCTTGACAACAGATAGGACTCTCACTTGGGTGAGAAATAGTTATTAAAAGGAAAATTCATCTTTTGGGCTTTCACCCTGATTAAAGAGACAAAACTCAGGACAAAAAGAATTTGAAGGAGCTCATTTTAGGAACAGTACTTCAAAGTAGTACCTATAAAGGCTGACCACCAGAGATCAGTAGTGGCTTCAAAGTGTTTCCAGCTCTTAATGGTAACTTTCATAATGAGATAAAGACTAAACATCACAGCTAATAAGGGAAATTTAAGATTAAATAATCAAAATCCCTTAAAGATATATAACTTTTTTTCCTTCCTCAGGATTCAGTTAGATAACAATTGTACTCTCTAAATGGATAACCATTTTAACCCATTAAACCCTCTTTACCTATTCCAGTGAGAAGACTTATAATGGATCATTTTTTTAATGAAAAAGATGGATTCCAAAAAGGCTAGACCCATGAATGTTCTATCAGTTCCTGGCAAAGGACTTGCTGCACATAATCAGTCTTCAAAGTGAGCACCTATCATCAGTCATCACATCCATTTTAATTTTGTTCTATGATAATAAAGAAAATAGAGCAATATGTTTAAAAATTTTCAGGTAAAAAGAAACATTTTTACTCACCTGTAAATTTAAGCCCATATCTTCCATATTATCAACATAATGTCTCATTTTTTTATGTAAAATAGTTTTTCACTGTTTATATGCCTCAGTCACGGGTCAGCAATAGATCACTCAGAGTCTAGTGGTTCAAATCATTATTACCTTTTATAAAAAGACATAAATGTCCCAAGTAAGAATAATTCCCCAGATGTTTAAAAGATAATTCACAAAATTAAATGCTGCTGGCAAGGAAATTCAAAACAGACAGCAAGAAGATTCCCTGGGGTCTCTAGAACTATTCTTCCTGAAACCATTGCATTTATATTATTCTTGCTCAGAGTACAGGGAGGGTAAAATTAAACTCAATTGTTCTAAATTTGCACGTAATTTTTTTTTCACAGTAGTCTTAAAGAGCCTTGCAGGAGTATGAGGGATTAATCCACAAATTCCTAGGTCCACCAGTATCTTGATTCATAACTCCATTACAAAAGGCTTCATTGAACCTTAAGACTATAGATTAGGAATCCTGTTTAACAGACTTCTAGTAGTTTTTCATACTCTTTGGGAGCTGTATAAGACAACATTTCAAATGAAGGAATTTAAGATCTTTAATTATTAATTTACTCCTGGGATTCAATATCTTGTATTATATTCATATACTACAATTTGTTCAACCATTTCTCAGTTGTCTAAGAAACACTCTAATCTACAGTTTGGATTCTTTCCACTTATAACTCTTTATAAATCCCCACTTCAAAATTGCTTTTATTCTGCTTATGACTCTTCACTTCCAAATATTATCCTTCCTCCTAATATTCCCCTCCTTTTCCTTGTGTTGCATAACATTTAAGAAGAAAATTAACATAATGATCTTTTGATCCACTTTTCCCCAAATATCTCTACTAAAATTTGCATAAATTCATTCCAGGTAACCTCTAGCCTAAGGTCTCTACTATGGCATCTATTCCCTTTGCTAACATCATTTTGTCTAGCTCACGGGTTTTTCTGTGTCTTATGCATACTTAGTCCAAGTTAAATTTATTTTTCTGTGGGATATCATTCATGTCCAGAGAAACTGCTATTTTTGAAGCCTACTATATCTGTGTACCATAAGGATTGTGGTCTCTCCCTCACTCATATATGGAGTGTAGTTCCAATTTCTCTGTAGGAATGCCTCCTTTTATCACAAGTGTTCCTACCTCTTTTAACAATTTCTTTTCCTCAGAGGATATATAAATCTGACATTCCTAGGAATGATTCCTTGTTTCCAATTCTTCATATATAGCAGTATGATCAAAATTCTCAGGCAGGACTAGAAATATCTCCACTTTAATATTAGTGGACTTATTTGTACTCTCTTCCAACAATTTCATTTTTCAGTCCAGTGATCTTGAAATGTCCCATTGTTTAGGTCTAGGTCTTTTCCCAATATTAGGGAACATGCTTTTAAACTGCAAATATTAGACAGCATCATTACCTTAGCTCTCATAATTTCTAGAGATTGTTCCAAAGGTGTTTATATTCAAAGAGTAGTGCTACTGAGAAAAGTACAGTACTGCAACAATAATGGTCTATTGGAGTTATATGCCATGCTTAAATAACACAACAGTATAATAAAAGATTTGAATTCAAGACATGAAAATAATAGCAATAATTTTTAATGTATAATGTATAACATAAATTATCTATACTGCATTGTTGTGGTTTTATTAACTCACTAACCAAGTAGTTACTCAAGACTGACAAGTCATAGAGGTAAGTTCTGACAAAAGGCAATTTAAAAAAAACACTCCAATACTGATGCACAGTATTAAAAAGACAAAAGACGTGGCTCTGTAAGATGAGCCCTTTACATTAGTATTCTACTGGGGAAAGAGTAGAGGACTACTTACAAGTAGCTCTAGTACTAGTGAAGTAACTGGGTAGGAAGCTCAGTGGCAGATGTGTCTAGTCATGAATAGTAAATCTAATGCTATAAAGATCAATATTGTATAGGAATCTAGAATGTAAGATCTAGGATCTAAGGTAAGCTGGATATTGTCAAACAGGGGTTGGAAAGATCATCAACATCTTAGTGTCAGTGAATGGAAATGGACAGGAATGGATGAGTTTAATTCAGATAGTCATTATACATAATACCATGCACAAGAATCACTTAGAAGAAATGGAGTAGCCATCATAGTCAATTAAAGAGCAAGAAAAGTTATACTGGGGTAAAAACTCAAACAAGAGAATGATATCTATTCGAATCCAAGGAAAACTGTTCATTATCATACTAATACAAGTCTAGGCTACAATGCCTAGGCTACTATTGCCAAGAAGACCAGAAAATATCTTCTACAAATTAAACCAATAAAAATAGGTATTAGTCATATCTATACTTCTACATATATACTTTATTAACTGTTTGTATAACTTGGATACCAGACTCATATGAAAAAAATTATTTAAAAGATTTTTCTCCCATTTAATCACTTCCCTTTCTATCCTAGATGCATTCATTTTGGCTGTGCAGAAGCTTTTTAGTTTCATGTGGTCATAGTAATCTATTGTAACTTTTGTCAGTGTCTTTATCTTTAAAGATAAACCAATTGGTTTATTAAGAATGCATCTTTAAAAAAAATGGGGCAGCTAGGTGTAGTGGATAAAGTACCAGCCTTGGAGTCAGGAGTACCTGGGTTCAAATCCAGTCTCAGACACTTAATAATTACCTACCTGTGTGGCCTTGGGCAAGCCACTTAACCCCATTTGCCTTGCAAAAAAATAAAAAGAATGCATCTTTTACCCAGAACCATAAAAGATGTATGATATGCTTCTTCTCCAATTTTTAAGAATATGATCTTCAATATAAAGGTCATAAATCCATTTAGAAAAAATGCAGAGCAATTTACAGATGAGGAAATCAAAGCAAACCAAAGTCATATGAAAAATTGCTCTAAATCATTACTGATTAGAGAAATGCAAATTAAAGCAGCTCTGAGGTACCACCTCACACCTCTCAGACTGACCAATGTGACCAGAAAGGATAATGATCAATATTGGAAGGGATGTGGGAAATCTGGGACCCTAATACATTGTTGATGGAGCTATGAACTCATCCAACCTTTCTGGAGGGCAATTTGGAATTCTATCCAAAGTGGAATAAAAATGTGCAAACCCTTTGATCCAGCAATACCACTACTGGGTCTATACCCTGAAGAGATCATGAAAAAGGGTAAAAGCATCACTTGTTCAAAAATACTCATTGAAACTCTGTTTGTGGTGGCAAAGAATTGGAAATTGATTGAATGTCCATCAATTGAGAAATGACTGAATAAATTGTGGTATATGGACATTATGGATTACTATCATTCTATTAGAAACTAGTAGGAATGGGAATTCAGAGAAGCCCAGGGGGATTTGCATGAACTGATGCTGAGTGAGATGAGCAGAACCAGAACATTGTACACCCTAACAGCAACATGGGGTTGATGGTCAATCTTAATGGACTTGCTCATTTCATCAGTGCAACAAGCAGGGACAATTTTAGGGTATCTGTGATGGAGAATGCCAGCTGTATTCAAAGAAAGAATTGTGGAGTTTAAACAAAGACCAAAGACTATTACCTTTAATTTAAAAAAAAAAGTTCTCTTATTATGGAATTTTGCTATCTCTTATGTAACATTTTTTTTCCTTAAGGATATGATTTCTTTCTCAATGCATTCAATTTTGATCAATGTATAGCATGGAAACAATGTAAAGAATCAGACTTCTTTCTGTGGGAAGTAGAGGGAGGGAAGTGAGATTGGGGGGAAAATGTAAAATTCAAAAAATAAAAAAAGAGAAAGATCTTCAAATATGAAGGAAAGGAAATTCAAGTGATACAAATTATTCTACACTCATCAGAAAATTTAGGAGAAAATCAAATAATGTAATCCAAAGCATAGCAGAGTTCAGAATGCAGCTCAGTGTGACTTTCCCTGCAAATCTGAGTTTAAGCATAAATGAAAAAAAAGATGACTATTCCATAATAAAGTGGCATTTGAAACATTCTTAGAGGGCAAAAAAAAAGGAATTGAAGATATTTGCTTTGTGAACACCTCAAGTGGTAAAAATGGAGGAAGAGCAAATTAATGCAGCAGTTATGGACAACAGCTACAACAGAATGATAGCACAACCATTAAGAAGAGATTTCTTTCAAAATGCATACATAGAGATAGAGGTAGAGATAGAAATCTGGTGGAGTAATTAAAAAGAGGTGCCATAGAATCTGTTTACAGGAGAATTAATGTCTTCTGTGGAGCTACATTCCAATATGAGAGAGTGTATGAAAGGGAGAGAGGGGAACAGAGGAATAGAGAGAGAAATGTGCAATGAGCCCAGATTAAATTGAGGACCAGCAACGAAACTATTGTGACCTCCTTAAAAAGAAGAGCTTTCAGGGGAGTGGGTAAGGAAGATGAAGGAGGGGGAGAGGAGGAAAAAAAGGTTTCACCTTGGTGGTGGTAGAAGGTTTATCTCAGGGCACTTAGAGTGAAATCTAAAGGTTCTCTGTGGACAACATGCAAGAAACATCATGATCTCAACCAAAAATTATGAGGGGAATATTAATCAAATAGTTGAATTTTGTTGATTTATTTATAGAAGGATGGATTTATGACAGTGATTCAGAATAAGATCACTGCAACAGAAATAGCAGAAAGATCATGAAGAAGCCTGGATTTCTTGCTTAAGACAGATTATTCAGTAAAGTGACTAAAACAGTGCAATGTCACTTCAAGCCACAACAATTTGGCATCACTTAGATACCTACAATAATAGGAGAAAATAGACTTCAGTAAAGGGAGATTAAAGAGCAATCTAGGTAAATCAGTTTTTGTGGAACTCAATCTCTGATTCAGGAGGGTAAGAAAAGGCATAGACTTTAATTCACAGGTTGCTCAAAAGTTTACAATTTACTACATAAAGTTTACAGGTGAAGCTCTTTGGAAAAGCATCAAGAGAGTGAATTTCTTTTTTTTCTTTTTTTCTGGTTTTTTCAAGGCAATGGGGTTAAGTGACTTGCCCATGATCACACAGCTAAGTAATTATTAAGAGTCTGAGGCCACATTTTAACTCAGTTCTTCTTGATTCCAGGGCCAGTACTCTATCTACTGCACCACCTAGCTGCCCCTGAAATGCCAAACTTCTTAAAGATGTGACAATGATCTCAATCTTGATATTATCCCAGGATATTGTCACCCAGGTACAAACTTCTCCTATAGTTGGTTTCTTCATTCTTCCTGTTGGTGTCAAATTGTTCCTGGAATACTTCATCCATTGTCTCTCATGGCAACTTTGAAGGGTTTCTTAACGCTGACATCAAGTGGTTGGAGCTGAAATGTCAAGCCTTCAGGTATGACAGCAGGTTTTGTTTTTTTGCTCTGCAGCAATCTTCTTTGTGTTTGCTGTTGTGTACCCTGAACCAAATAAGAACACCAATAGGGCATGTTTGCATAAGAGCACATCTGGTCTCCTGCTCCAAACTTTCTCAAACTAGATCTTCATACCATCCTGATCCATCCTTGGATCATGAACATGGAT
The DNA here is from genome assembly GCF_037893015.1 of Macrotis lagotis. Taxonomy (NCBI): domain Eukaryota; kingdom Metazoa; phylum Chordata; class Mammalia; order Peramelemorphia; family Peramelidae; genus Macrotis; species Macrotis lagotis. The sequence goes on along the minus strand of NC_133666.1, from coordinate 204,389,771 downwards.
AATCACTCCTCAAGTACTGTTTTCTTTTGGCATTGTTTTGCATTTGAAAATCAGCATAAAGGGCAGCTAGGTGGAGTAGAGGATAGAGCACTGACCCTGGAGTCAGGAGTACCTGAGTTCAAATCTGGCCTCAGACACTTAATAATTACCTAGCTGTGTGACCTTGGGCAAGTCACTTAACCTCATTGTCTTGCAAAAGAAAAAAAGAAAATCAGCATAGGAGGCAGCTTGGTTCTGTCAGCACAACAAGCTAAAACAAGTGTATAATGGCTCTTTTCATGTCCACTTGTCTTCAACTACAGTTTTCACCCCTTTCTTATCAACAGTTCTGTTACTTGGGATGTCAAATTAAAGGGGGACTTGCAATCTGTCCCATCACAAACTGATATGTCTTCTGACTTTGAACAATGAAATGATGAAATCCAAGGACCTTCTGCTCATAGCTTTCAGGCATCTGTTGGGCAAGTCTGGTGCATGTATGCATGCCTAGTCCATTCCAGTACATGAAGCTGAAGCACTAAGTGTGTACTCCTTCGAAATCAGTCACTTCTTTTTCATCAGCAATTCTTCTGGTCTCCTGCTGAACCATCTTTGTGTATACAGGAATTCCAAATGCCCTTTGCTCTTCAATCTGTCTCTTCAGTTCTTGCTCTTAATCAGGCCATTTGACTGATTTGCCTCTCATGGCCTTCTTCTGCTGTAGTGTTTTCAGTAGGGTTTCTTCTTCCCGTAGTCAGTCTCAGATTGTTTTCTCAGTTGGAGGAGGAACAAACTGATGTTCAGCACCACGATTTCCATTCAATTTTGCAAACTGGATCACTTTGAACTTGAATTCAGCATTGTACAAAAATCTTTTCTGAGCCATTTCTGGGCACAACATGGCAAAATGTAACTTAATATATCAGTAACAAATGTAAGTACAAAGATAGCAAGCACAAAAAAGTGAGAAATGCAAGTAAAAAAAAATATCTACAACCACTGTATAAGATGCTCCCAGTTTCTAGACCCCAAATCTTTTGGAAAAGGGTGCATCTTATTCATGGGTAAATATGGCAAGCAGTAAATGTCTGAGACTGGATTTGAACTTGGATCCTCCTGACTGCAGGGCTAGTATTCTATCCACTATACCACCTAGTTGCCCCATCCCAAAATATTCTTGAGGATTCAATAAATAAACTAAAATAGAAAAAGAAAATCAGAATCAGAATTTTTGTTTATAGCCATCCAGACATAATATTATATATAAAAATTTAAGCAGAAAGTGTATCGGGTAACAGAAATATTGTTGAAATGAAATAATATTACATATTACCTATCACTCTTCTTAATAATTCCAACAGTCAGAATTCTATTCATGTCCTTAGTCCTACTCCTAAGATATTAATTCTTGATTAGGTTAAGCTGAATCACATCCTAAGACTCTACTCTGATTTTTTATCTTGTAAAGGATCCTGATTTGAACTAGATCTCAGTTTTTAAATCTTTGTCCTGTTCATTGAATTTTATGGCAAATTAGTACATGAAGCATAAATTAACCAGAATGAGGGAGTATTTTTACCTGGATTGCCAAGGATAACAGGAGTCTCTTGACCAGACCTTGCTATTGACCAATATTCTTCAATCTGCATTCATACTAAATCAGTTCTTTCTCTGAATGTGGATATCATTTTCCATCTTGAGTCCTTTGGAATTGTCTTGGATCATTGTTCTACAGAGAAGAACTAAGTTATTCACACATTATCATACAATATTGTTACTGAATATAACATTCTTCTGGTTCTGCTCATTTCTTATAGCACAATAGTATTCCCTTAAATTCATATACCACAACTTGTTTAACCATTTTCCCAATTGGCAGACATCTCCTTAGGTTCAAATTCTTTGCCACCACAAAAAGAACTAATATAAATATTTTTAAATTAATTTTAAGATAAAAGAAACCCTGAGAGTCATAGTTTCTGGGTAATTAATAATCAGTTTGTCAATTAGGCTAACTTACAGTCAATAAATTTTTAGTCAGTGGTTTCTATTGATAACCAAAGAAAAAATCATGAAGATCCCTATATGTTTAAATACCTTCAGAAAATATTTTCATCCTTGACAGATGAAAATCAACATTTACTGATAAACAATGAAGGGGTAGACATATTAATGAGAAGGTGGATTACAAGTCATCAGCTCCTCCTTCTGAGACATGACTTGATCATGAGACGCAACAGCTTCCAACAATCTGGACAAAGGAATCTATTTCTAATCAGACCATCTTGATTGTTTTTTCCTTCATAATTTGGGTACCTTGAACTCCAGTGGAGGGGAACAGTGGCATGTGTCTTTTTTCCTAAGGGTAAGAATTCACCTGGATTAGGTTCTGTTTACAAGCAGAGGTAAGGTTTTTTAGTTGCTTGGTATCCTGCCCAAGATGGAAGAGTTTTACCCAGAGGATTTAAACAATCTCATCTATCAGCAATGTCCTTTAGAGACTGCTTAACTGACCTACAGGGGCCCCTGAATGAAGAAATAAAGGGAAAAACTGTAATCCTAATTTAATAATTAGTTATTAATATAATAGAAAATAATTTCTCACAATATCCTTTCTTCTTTATGATCTCTTTGGGATACTAGAAGTGGTATTGCTGAATCAAACAGTATGCAATTTGATTGCCCTTTGGGTACAGTTGCAAATTACTTTCCAGAATGATTGGATCAGTATACAACTCCACCAACCTTGCACTAGTGTTCAATTTTCCCAAATCTTCTCCAAAGATGATCATTTTCCTTTTCTGTCATATTGATGGTGGGGGAAAATACTTTAAAATGGTTAGTCTAGGGTTTGAGGATGTGAATGAATTTAATTTAAAAACTGACTCTTGGGCATCTAGGACCATCAGCCCTGGAGTCAGGAGCACCTGGATTCAAATCCAGCCTCAGACACTTAGCTGTGTGGCCTTGAACAAGCCACTTAACCCCATTTGTCTTGCAAAAACCTAAAAAATATTTTAAAATTAAAAAAAAACTGACTCTTGATCCAGAAGTATATAGAGACAGAAAATAGTTTAATTTGTTAAGGTAACAAAGTAAAGGGAATGAACAGTAATGGGAATTTAGTAAAGTAAAGAGGAAAAGTAAGGACAGTTACAAATGTTGCAACCGGACTGATCTTCAGCAGATCAGCAGGAGGTAAGCAACATAAAGAGGGAGCAGCAACAGCAGCAGCAGCAGCAGAGGGAGAGAGAGAGAGAGAGAGAGAGAGAGAGAGAGAGAGAGAGAGAATTAATAAAGTTGAAAGGCTGTTGCATCTGAGTTATTCTGGGGAAAGCACTGTAGTTCTATAAGAAAGTAGCAAACCTAAGAAAGATAGGAAAGTTGCAAGTGAATTGCTACTGGGTTGATAACAGCAGCCAGCAAGGCCAGGGTTTATATAGTATACCTTCTGGGGGGGTAAAGGAAAAGTTAGGGAAGGGTGAGGGAAGGATTAAGGAGTAGGTGACATAGAGATTACATATTCTTGAGGGGTCAATTTTGTGTCTTCAAATAGTTTCTGTAAAGTAGACAATGGATGTGATTATGGGTGGATTTCAAGCAGTTTCAACAACCCTAAACAATGTGATAGCAGTAGGTGAGATTAGTTCACTGACTTAACCCTTTCAGTCTAGGGAAGGGCTTCATTCTTTTGCTTGATAGGGTCTAATCTTATGCCTGGGGGCAGGAATTTACCAAATTTCTTGCCAGGAGTAAGGATATCACTGAAGTTAAGGGACCTCATCAATATTAGCCAACCTGATAGATGTGAGGTGGTATACCTCAAAGTTTTAATTTGCATTTCTCTAATCAATAGTGATTTAAAGCATTTTATATGACTATAGGTAACCTGGATTTCTTCATCTGAAAATTGCCTAGTCATATCCTTTGACTATTTAGACCATATCATTTAACCAGTTGGAGAATACTTTTTATTCTTATAAATAAATTTGCCTCAGTTCTCTATATATTTGAGAAATAGTCCTGTTATCAGAGACCTTTACAACAAAAATTGTTTCCCAGCTGTTTTCCTTATAATCTTGGTTGCATTGATTTTGTTGGTACAAAAAATAGTCTAATTTAATATGACAAAAAAATTGTTCATTTTGCCTCCTATAATGCTCAGGATGATAATCTGAACTCAAGTACCTCTGTATTCTTTCTGACTTGTCATCTTTGTTTAAAATCAAATTAGTCTTTTCCTGAAGTCACTATCACATATCTTTGAATGTTTTTGTTTGTTTGTCAAGTCAAGCACTCTGGGAATTTCTGTGATTTCAAAAAGATACTTCTTTTCCCTTTACTCCTCTGAGCTGGTCAAGTTTGGGAATGTAAGGATTGGATTAACATTCTTTAAAATTTTTGTAAGGGAGAGAATTCTAAACATTTCCTCCCCCCCCCCCCAAAAAAAAAGAGAAAAGGTAATCTTGCTGGCAAGAAAAAAGTAAACTTGTAAGGAACTCTTAGAAATTTTAATTTTATGCTTGGGAGTTTTTGAAGTAAGAATCAATTTAGGAATAACTTTTGAATTGATAGTATTTTGAAGTTACAGATTTTTGCTGTAAATTATATGACCCCCTACTCATTTTTATAATACATTCAAATATATTATTTTATAGCTTAAAAAAGACCAGTCAACCCACCTGTTCTTATGTCCTGAACCATTAACTTTTACTTTCAATTAAAACTGATTGATAGCTTTCCACCCATCCCAAGTCACATAGACCCTCAGGAAAGAATTTTGGTTAAATTTAAATTAAACCGAAAGATTTACTAAAAACTTCTTCCTTTAATATAACCAGGGTAATGTGATTTTTATTATACAATACAAATATTTTCAACCTCTGATCTCTCTACCTGAAAAAGTAAAGAATTTTCAAATAGCAATATAAGAGGAAGGAGAGATTCTAAATCACTTTTATAACAGACTGTGCAAAGTGCTAAATTATATGCAAGGCTAGACTTTAGACTACACATTTGTTAAAAAAAAATTTCTGTATTTGATACCTGTTTGGAATAGTATTAAGACAAGAGAAGGGAAAGATCAGATTCCAAAACTCCAAGTGCCAGCCTTTCTCCAGGTGACCTATTTGCAATTTTTTTCAAGTGAATAAAACAGACTTAATTGGTTCCCAAAATTAAAGTTTATAGATTATGTTCAGTTAAATCTGTTCACTCAGTCTCTACCAATGTATTCAAAAATGCAGAAATAAGTTTTGTCCTTAAATACACACTCCAAAGATTTCTTTAAGTGCCATTAAATATAATCATTTCAGAATTTCAACAATTTATGTTTAATATATATAAATATTGTAAAAGCTTATTTGTATTAGAAATGTACTACTTTCTTGACTTATGAATTACAATGTTCAAGGGAGTTCGATTTTTAGAAGAAAGAAAGCTATAGTAGTAATGAAAAATTTGCAACTTACTTTGAAAGCCAATAGAGAAAGTTATAGAGGATTAGAAGAAATTTGATAAGGAATACCTTATCAAATTTATTTTCAAGGTATTCTTAAATATAATCTTGGAGAAGATTTATATTACTTTTAAAATCTTTTGCAATGGATTAGCTGGAAATGAAGAATTATACAATATGAAATGCCTGGAATTAATAGCTCTTGCATAAAATATAGTACCAAATAATTGAAATTTTAAATTGAGATTCAGTATGAGAACAACTAAAAAGTAGATCCAGATTTAATTGAATGTATTCTGATCTTATTTTTAAATGAAATGTATTCCTCTTAGAATTTATTATACTGTATAGATCAAGAAATTTCTCAACTGTGTGAGTTTAAGCCAAATTATCTCAGCTATTCAATTCATAAAGTATATAAAAGTAAGGCCTAAGACTAATCTGATAATTTATGACTAGAAATATTTTTAGAAAAGTGAACTCTTCTTTAATTCTTTTGAAAAATAGATTTGTTTTTTTAAAAAGCTGATGTAAGTATATTCTTAAAAAACAAAAGATAAGGATAATTTTGGGAGGAGGTTGCCATAATGAAATTCCCTCTAAAATGTCCTCATCTGTGAAAGACAGAGTCCTAAAATTTATTAGACCTCTAAAAGTTAAAAATAAAATTGAGTGCTGGCATTTTGTAGAGATTGACAACCAAGATTGACAACTGAGTAAGGTTTCAATATTTTAAAACTTCAATATCTAGCACCAAGCTCAGATTAAAGTACAGTAATTTGATTTTAGTGTAGAACTAGAAATTGCAAAGAAAAAGTTTCTTATTCCTTGGGGGAGAAAAAAGGTTCGGACTATCATTTGTACATTTCTGCTGCTTTGACATTGGTCTCCTAAACAAGGTTAGATAAGCACCTGGTAATTGTGTCCACCCACCTTTCAGGATGGTCTGTGTATATATTATATTTTCATCTAAACTTATACACTTTGTATATGTAACACTATATAAATATTGACTATGAGGAAAATATTGGTTATTGTGATCTGTGACTATTAAATAGGACCTTAAATGTTTTCTTGTAATGTTCAAACTGAGAATAATTTAATTAATACCTCTAAAAACTCTTCTATCTAGAGAAAACTGACCATTCCTTGTCAGCATCAGATCAAACTCATTAAGGTTTTTGTCTGAGGTAAAAAAAAAAACCCATAATATTTTTAACTCAGTACACTTAAAGCTTACCTGATGATAACAGTTGGAAATTCAAACTGGCAAAACTTTATGTGTTTCCAAGTATTGTTAATAATGCAAAATTAAACAAATGGCTGGCCACACTAACAGTATTAGGAAAAATAAATTATCATGTAATTTAAAAAGTATTAGGTCATAAATTCAATATCAAAAGTATTTTATTTTATTCAGATTATGATAATGGGGGAAATTTTTCCCTTTGTTTAATCTGATAAGATAAAACTCTGCTGGAGATACAGTAAAATTCTATAATGCTAATCTAAGAGCTACTGAGGTTAAATATCTAACATGCCAAATTATTAGATCAGTTTATATATATATAAGTTCTATATATATTTATTCAGAATGAGTTTCTTTGTAATTTAGAGATGCATATGAGTGAATTGAGGTCTCTTAGCCAGTGATAATATTGTTTATGATATTGTGCAGATATACTGTTAGGAACACAGCTTCTTTCCTAATCAGGAAGTTGCTACAAATGTATGAAAAATTTCAATATCCTGAAGTATCCGCCTATAGTAAAGAGGACATTTCATTTACAATTATTTGGCTATCATTTATGAAAATTTTAAGGTTATTGTTTTGTTAGTAGGTATGATTATGACAAGGTCAATTTAATTGGGTGTAGTTTTGGCATGACTTCATTTAAAAAATTGAATCTCCCTCTCCACTGCTAAAAAATTAGGAATTTATTTGAGATAAATAGTATAAAACTATTGTGAGATGAAGTTATATCTGGAATAACCTATACTGATTAAGAGGAGAGATTTCTGTAGGATAAGAGTACTGAATTGGGAGATGTTCTCAGAAACCAGACAACTTTATGAGATATCCAATCTTCTAAAATATGATGGATTGATGAAATGGACAATGAAAGTGAGTTATTCTTTTCTTTTTTACATCTTTCCTATGCACTTCTGTTCTGTGTAATGTCTGCTTGCTTTTTGGGAATAGCACGCATAAGTTCCTGTCAATGTGTTGATCAAGATCAATCTCTCTCTCTCTCTCTCTCTCTCTTTCTCCTTTCCCCAATATCACTGTCACACTAGTTAATGATTCACTGAAAATAATCTGTTTTCTCAAAATCAGATGGAAGAATGACAGAAATATTAATATCAAATAATATTCAATATTACCAATAATATCAATATTCTTCTTAATTATACTAATAATGTCAGAATTCTGGTCATGTTGTTGCTGGGGATCAATGTCACCAAGTTAAGATGGAGAGGCCTTGAAGGGTGAAAGAATTCACATACAGTCTTGGGATTTTAAAACTGCTCCGGATTTATTATACAAACCTGCCAAATGTACAGATAAACATCTTTTCTCCTGAAGAAGCAGCAAGCTGTTAGTAACCCATATGAGGGCAAGAAAATAACAAAGACTAGTCAAGGTTTGCATGAGTGAGAGAGGGAAAGAAAGACATACAGGCAGACAGACAGGCAGACAGGAGAACTGACTGGACTGAGACTTGAGGACTTGAGCTAGTCTAAATGCCACAAGGGGAGTCCAGGCCAGGCTTTTATAATCTTGTCCACTCTCTGGGTACAAAAAGGTCAGGAGACTTGGGCAAAGGGGAAATCTCCACCATCCCCACATGACTGAAACTGGGTAAAAGACTGGAAGCATGGGGGGGGGGGGTGGAAATGAGGAGGAGACATTATGAATTTATATTTAACAATGGAATAATAGGAATCAATTTGCATCACAAGAGCAAATAACATTTTTTTTAACTAGACAAATTTTTTTTACCTTTTTCCTTCTCAGACAGGATTTAACTGTAAAAAAAATTGCAAAATTCTTTCCAATTACAGCATTACTATGTCCATAACTCCTGTCATCAATGTCTTTGCATTCCTACTCATAGGATATTTTTTCTTAATTAGGTTTAGTTGAGCCACCCTTCATTCCAAGTCCCCACCCTACATTCTTGAAGACCATCAGGGAGATGATGCCATGACCAGCAAGTGAATTGGATTTGAATGAGGGGATACTGTGCAAAGTTACCAATCTTACTTTCTCCTTCAGAACCATCTAGGTACAGATCCAGTGGCCAGATATGAATCAGGATGACTGGAGATGACCCTAGCTGTGAGACAATCAGGGTTAAGTAACTTGCCCAAGGTTACACAGCTACTGTCAAGTGTCTGAGATCACATTTGAACACATATCCTCCTGACTCCAGGTACTTTATCTGTACCACCTAGCTGCCCAAGATAAGATACCCTGGGATCCTAGCTTGTAAAGAAATCTAGCATGACAGCATTTCAATCCTTAACTTATTTGTTGACAATTATGGCAAGTTAAATCATGAAAGGTAAATTAATTGGAATGGATGGTTATTTTTACCTGAATTACAAAGGGCAATCAAGGTTTCATAACTTACTACCTTACTCAAACCTTACTACTTCAAACTACCTCCTCCCCCCTTTTCTCCTAAAAGTACAAAAACCTTTTCTGTGAATCTTTTGATGGGACATCCCCTAGGATGGCAGGTTTGCTCCCATATTATCTTGATTAAAGATGCTTTGTTCTTCCATTTGTGAGTTTAGTTTATTTCAGTGCAGTACACATTATATCAGTCATTCAGTTCCCTGTGGGAGCTGATAATGACAAATCTAGACTTTGTATTTACAGAAACTCACAATTCTTACAAGGATTCGATATCCTCATCCCTGAATTAAAAGAATGCTAAGGTCCCTTTGAGTTTTTTTATATCTGTAATTCTGTAATACTATTGAGCAGAATTAAGTGATTTTTGAAAAAGAAAAATGCCAAATTTCCTGTGTTGAAATTAATTATCTGAAATTTAAAAAAAAAACTGAAGACTGAGCATTTTCTAATTTAATTTTGCATTTGTATGTCAAGCCAGTTCATCTGACCATTCAGATGTAAGAGACAAGGAATAATTTACAGGACTGATTTTTATAACAGAAGAGAGGAATAAAAAAAAATTATGAATACTTGTTTCGAACATAATTCAATTGGGAAAAACAGGTTTTCTGACAAGTGCACTTCCCCAAGGTTTTCTTAACCCAACAGGTTATATATATATATATATATATATATAGCCAAAAGGTGATTCCCTTTGTAAACTGGAAAGTTCACTAGGAATTTGTGGTTTGGAATTAGCAGTCACCCCCTATCTTCCAACTATCAACCATAGAAGACTTCATTATTCAACTTGATCTCTAGCTCAGAAAAAAAAAAGACATCTTATTCACCAAAACTGGAGAAGAATTATTGGTTAATTCCTTTTCTTAAATGGCCAGAAAGGGGAATTAGCCCTTAGTCAAACCTTCCTTTCTAGAGCTGCTAGGACATCTTTTAAAAGAGCCTGACAGTCTTATTGATTATTTTATTACTACTAAGATATTTATCTGATTCAAAATTATTTATTACAAAAATCACAAAGTCTTATCAATTTATCTATTTACTAAATGTATTGGTAACCTGATGATGATCTTTGTCCTTCATTCTCAAAAAAGACCATATCAGGAATGTAATGCCATGACAAGCAACTGAACTGGATTTGAGTGAGGAAGTGCTATGCTTGTTTACCATCCTCATTTTCTTCTCCAGAGCCATCTTCTCCAGAGCCAGATATGAATCAAGATGACTTGGAGATGGGCTTGGATCCAAGGCATTCAGGGTTAAGTGACTTGCTGAAGTAAGGGTCAAGGGTCTGAGGTCAGATTTGAACTGAAGTCAGGTTCTGACTCCAGGGCTTGTGTCTATCCACTACACTGCCTAGTTACCCTAAAGACACTCAAACTGATGAAAATATCGCTATTAGTCTGGCTTAGCTGTTAAACTTAGCTTTTCCTAGTGTAGGGAATTTGATTCTTTAATCAAATTAATCAGTACTAACTAATTTCCTGTTCTTCTATAATCAAATACAAAGATATAATATTGGTTGCAAATTAAGTGATTATATCTGATATGATGTAATAAAATATCATTCAATCATACTCATAGTTGTAACATTATAGATTCTTAGAATGCACATAAACACTGATAGCAAAGCATATTGGAAATCTGACTACTTTCTTTTCCATACCAGAATGATAGTGGAGACACAACTTGATCTCCATAATTCCAGGTAATAGGCAAAAAGATTAAAGGTTAACAGGTGCTATAAAAGTAAAGGTCAGAAACACTAACAAGAAAATTTTATTTAATTTAAACCTTTTAAGAGTCACATAATCAAATATAAAATGTGTTTCAGACAGGATAGAACTAAATGGTATTATGAAATCTTTTCTTTAAAGGTGTCCAGAGGGTGGTTATATTCAATTAAGGTATGGTATTGATTGTGTCTGAACAGGAATAAGAAATAATTAATAATTTGAAACATCATAAGGTAGCTTTTAAAAAAGTTAAAAAAAAATATATAGTCTTACATCAGGCCTTATACAATTTCTCCATCTTTCTGCCTGAGAGTTTCTAAGAATATTATGGGAACTGACCAATAGAAGAAATTTATCCAGTCCTTGGATATTTTATATTGCTCTTTTAGTAGTAATATCTTATATTTGCACTAATATAAGACAATTTTAAAAATGCTTCCATATATAGTCCTCCTATTATGTGATTCAATTATCATAACAAACCTGTGAAGGAGATATCATTATCCTCATTTTATATATATTATAGAATGAGATTGAAATAAATTATGACAGTTTAATAAGTTTTCAAACCTATATTCCTGGTAAAAATTCTGATTTCCTTATTATTGTAAGGAAATTGTAAAAAATTGTGACACATCTCTCCATATATTAATTACAAATTCAGGAAGACAAATGATTAGAAAGCCTGAAAATTTGGGGGCAGACCCTGGAGGAAGTTGGGCACAGTGATTAGAGTACCAGCCCAGAAGTCAGGAGGACCTAAGTTCAAATGCAGCCCAGACACTTAATTATCTAGCTGTGTAACCTTAGGCAAGTCACTTAGCCACATTGTCTTGCAAACAACAACAAAAACAACAACAACAAAGTTAAAAACTTGTCCTGTCCTCATTTTATACTTTAATCTAGGAAAAGGGATGACTATGTATCCTCCTTTAGACAAGATATCATTGTATAAGGATGAGCAATTGTGCAACCTAATAAAGGAAAGAAGTTTAAGATTTTCCTCTTCTTTGTTTATGTATAAATATACTGATCTCCTTGTGTTCCAGGTGGTCATCTTGGATAGATGGGCTCCACATATACATTTGTGATAAATCCTAAAGAAGAAACTTCATGTCTAATTTATATTTCTGTCATTTCATTTTCACCCTAAATTAATGTTTTACAATTTTGTGCTGTGCACTCAATAATAGACAAAGATTTGAAGAGGGACCAGTCTTCCTCTTCAGATTAGGTAAGTTGTTCACTGAAGAAAATTATAGCCTTTGAAGGAAAGGGGTCTATAACTTTTCAATTCCCTACTCTGTTTCTAGAAGTAGAAGTTTGTTTTTAAAAATGTGATATAAATTTGGGGAAAAAAAAGACATTTGAGTTTGATTGGGTATTTTAAAGGACTGATTAATGTAAAATGTATTGTTGAATTGAAGTACACTTGGAAATTTGGAAATTTTGCTGCAAATTATATATGAAACTTCTATCCATTTTCAATATTGATTTCTATAATTTAAGTCTTGGAAAATATCTTGTTCCTCACCATGCAAGACAGGAAGTAACTTGAAAGTATTGTGTTAAAAAGAAGATCTGATCCTAGAGGGCAGAGCCAAGATGGCAGCATGAAGGCAGGAATTCCCAGAAACTTATTCCCCAAAACACTCCCAAAGCCATCAAATTATGACTTTAGCCAAAATCGGGGGGGGGGGGGGGTGCAGAATCCACAGAAAGACTAAGTGATACAATTTCCCAGTCCAAGACAACTTAGAAGGGAAAAGGTTGCAGTGCAGCTACAGTGCAGCACAGCTAGGCTGGACACCTGGATCCATAGCAGGGGGGGAGGTTTAATTATCGGGAACAGTTAGAAGGGGTGGTGAGACAACTCTGCTGCACCGAAGTGAGAAGTGAGTGCGGAGCAGAACTCTGGCCTCAGAGCAGCCCTGCAGTGAAAAACTGTAGTGTGAGTAGGTAGAGCCAACCAGCGCATCCAGAACTCTCAGCCCATAGATGGCAAGGGGATTGGGGAGACTGCAGAAATCTCTCTGCTCTCCCTGAGGCAGGACTCAGCTGTTTAGCCACACTCAGATCCAGGTTGCAGTTTGGGCTTCCACATTATCATAGCCAAGCAGGAACCATCCTCACAGCTCCAGGGGAGAGGGAATGGCCTGAAGCCTCTCATAAGACCCTAGAGGAATTAAAATCCTTGTGGATTGTCCCCCAAAACCCCCAAAGCATGGAAGTGCAATAAATCAGTCATAGGATGAGGAAATGAGCAAACAACAGAAAAAGAAGAAACTAATCATAGAAAATTACTTTGGTCCCATGGAAAACCAAAATACATACTCAAATGATGACAAAATCAAAGTTTCTGTATCCAAAACCTCCAAGAGAAACAGAAAATGGGCTCAGGCTATGGATGAGCTCAAAAAAGACAATTAAGGGAGGTAAGGGTAAAATTAGGAGGAGAAATGAGAACAATGCAGATAAATCATGAAAACCAAGTCAGCAACTTGGTGAAAGAAATACAAAAAAATACTGAAGAAAATAATCTTAATAACCAGCTTAGGGAAAATGGGGGAAAACAACACAAAATGCAAATGAGGAGAAGAATGCCTTAAAAAGTAGAACTGACAGTTGGAAAAGGAGATGAAAAAAGCTTTCTGAAGAAAATAACTCCTTCAAAGGCAAAATGGAACTAAAGGAGGTTGATGGCTTTGTGAGAACCCAGGAAAAAATAAAACTGTACCAAAAAAATCCAAATTAGAAGAAAATGTGAAAGATCTCATTGGAAAAACAACTAAACTCAAAAATCCATCCAGAAGAGATAATTTTGAAATTATTGGGCTACCTGAAAGTTATAACCAGGAAAAGAGCCTAGACTTCATTTTTCAAGAAATAATGGGAATTCAACTGATTACCTCCTGAAAGAGATACCAAAAGGGATCCAGGAATATTAGAGCCAAACTCCAGAACTCCCAAGTCAAAGACAAAAAACTAAAAGCTGCCAGAAACAAACAATTCAACTACTGTGGCACTCTAGTCAGGATTACACAGGATCTGTCAGCATCTACACTGAGAGCTCATAGGGCTTGGAATATGATATTCCAGAAGTCAAAAGATCTTGGTTCACAACCAAGAATCAATTACCCAACAAAACTAAACATCCTCTTTTAGGAGAAAAGATAGACTTTCAATGAAGCTTTCCTATTGAAACAAACAGAGCTGAACAAAAAGTTTGATCTCAAGTACAGGACTCAGGTGAACCATATAGGAGGTGGACAATAAGGATTAACTATGAGGAACTTAATGATGTTGAACTGTTTATATTCCTGCATGGGAAGAAGATACTGATAACTCATATGAACTTTCTCATTCATAAGGGAAGTTAGAAGGAGTATATAGACAAGGCACAGGAAGGAGCTGAATATGATGGCATAATATAGTAAAAGATGGAGTCAATGGGTGCTAAAGGAAAGTACTGAGAGGAAGGGAAAGGAAGAAGAGGCTAAGATATTTCACATAGGAGTCTAGAGGAAGCTTTTACAAGGGAATGGAATGGGGGAAGGTGAGGAAGAATGAGTGAGCCTTCATTCTCATCAGAAATGGCTCAAAGAGGAAATAACATACATACTTAATAGGGTATAGAAATCTATCTTACTCTAGAGAAAAATGAGAGGAAATGAATGGGGAAAAAGGAGAATTGGGGGGGGAGAAAGAGGGAAAAGGTGATAGAAGAGAGGGAAGATTGTGGGAGAGGTACTCAGATACAACACACTTCTGAATATGGACAGGATGAAAGAAGAGAAAGAACAGAAAAAATGAGAGTGGGAAGGATTAGAATGGAGGGAAATACAGCTAGTAATAGCAACTGTGGGAAAAATATTGAAGCAACTTCTATGGTGGATTTATAATAAAGAAGGCAACTCATCCCAGAGACAGCTGCTAGAATCTAAACACAGACGGGAATACATTTTTTTCCTCTCTCACTGTTCTTGTTTTTCCAGTATATTTTTTATTGAAGAGTGAATTCTTCATTCTATACCAAGATAAAATCAAAATAGGCACAGGATTTAGACAAAAAAGACAAAATTATAAGTAAACTAGGAGAACAAAGAAAAGTTTTCTTGTCAGATCTATGGAAAGGGAAGTAGTTTACAACTATGGAAAAGATGGAGAACGTCATTAAAAAAACTAGATAATTTTGATTACTTAAAATTAAAAAGCTTTTGCATAAATGAAACCACTGTAACTAAGATCAAAAGAAAGGTAATAAATTGGGAAACAATTTTTGCAACTAGTATTTCTGACAAAGGACTCATTTCTAAAATATATAGAGAATTGAGACAAATTTATAAAAAAAATAAGCCATTACCCAATTGGCAAATGATCAAAGGATATGCAAAGGCAATTTAAAGATGAGGAAATCAAAGTGATCCATAATCATATGAAAAATTATTCTAAATCATTACTGATTAAAGAAATGCAAATTAAAGCATCTCTGATGTACCACCTCACACCTCTCAGACTTACCAATATGACCAGAAAAAATAATGATCAATGTTGGAAGGGATGTGGGAAATCTGAGACACTAATGCACTGTTGGTGGAACTGAACTCATCGAACTTTCTGGAGAGCAATTTGAAATTATGCCCAAAGGACAATAATAATGTACATACCTTTTGATCCAGCAAAACCACTACTGGGTTTATACCTTGAAGAGCTCAAGGAAAAGGGTAAAAACATCACTTGTATAAAAATATTCATAGCAACCCTGTTTGTTGTGGCAAAGAATTGGAAATTGAGTGAATGTACATCAATTGGGGAATGGCTGAACAACTTGTGGTATATACATACATATGTATATATATATATATATATATATATATATGTATATATATATACATATATATATATATATATATACATTTATGTTGTCTGTTAAATGGTATTTCTCTTTCAAATTCTTGCTGCTGTATCTTGCTAGTAATATATAGACATGCTGGGGATTTATGTGGGTTTATTTCTTCTCCTGCAACTTTGTTAAAGTTGTTCATTATTTCCAGTAGTTTTTTAGATGATTTTTTAGGATTCACATGTTATCTGTAAAGAGTGAGTTTTGTTTTTTCCTTCCAATTTTAATTCTTTCAATTTCATTTTCTTCTCTTATTGCTGAAGCTAACATTTCTAATACATTAAATAGTAGTGGTGATAACAGGCATCCTTTTTTCACCCTTGACCTTTTGGGGAATGGTTCTAGCTTATACCCATTGTATATAATGTTTGTTGATTGTTTCAGATAGATACTGCTTATCATTCTAAGGAATAACCCATTTATTCCTACACTCTCTAGTGTTTTTAGTAGGATTGAGTGCTGTATTTTGTCAAATACTTTTTCAGTATCTATTGAGATAATCATATGATTTCTTTAAGGTTTGTTATTGATATAGTCGATTATTCTGACAGTTTTCCTAATAGTGAACCAATCCTGCATTACTGGAATAAATCCTTCTTGGATTTATTGGATAGAGTATTATCCTCGTGATAACTTGCTGTAATCACTTTGCTAAGATTTTATTTAAGATTTTTGCAACCATGTTCATTAGGGAAATTGGTCTATGATTTTCTTTGTCTGTTTTGACTCTTCCTGGTTTAGGTATCAGCACCATTTTGGTCTCCTAGATGGAATTAGGCAGTTCCAGCTTCACCTATTTTTATAAATAAAATATATAGAAGTGGAGCAATTGTTCCCTAAATGATTGTTAAAATTCTATTGTGAATCCATCTGACCCTGCAGATTTTTTCTTAGGGAGTTCATTGATGGCTTGTTGAATTTCTTTTTTTTTTTTTCAGAGATAGGGTTATTTAGGTGTTTAATGTTCTCTTCATTAAACCTGGGTAACATATATTTGTAAATATTCATCCATTTCACTTAGATTAACAAATGTATTGGCAAAATACATTTTGGGCAGTTGGGCAAAATAATTGCAAAGTATTACTTTACTTTCCTCCTCTTTGGTGGTAAGTTAACATTTTTCATTTTTGATATTAGTAATTTGGTTTTCTTTTCTTTTTTAAATCAAATTAATCAAAGGTTTATCTATTTTATCATTTTTTAATAAAACCATTTATTAGTTCAATAGTTTTTTTTTGTTTTTGATTTTATTTTCTCCTTTAATTTTTAGAATTTATTTGGTATTTAATTGAGTTGTTAAATTTGTTCTTTCTATATTTTTTTAGTTGCATGCTTAGTTCATTGATTTCCTCTTTCCCTATTTTATTCATGTAAGTATTTAGAGATATAATATATCCCCAATGGCTCTTTTGGCTGTATCCCGTAAGTTTTGGTATGTTGTCTTCTTATTGTCATTGTCTAAGATGAAAGAAATCCTTAATTCTATCTATAATTTGTTAGTTTATCCACTCACTCTTTAAAATGAGGTTATTGGGCAGCTAAGTGACACAGTGGAAAAAGCACCGGCCCTGGTGTCAGGAGTACATGAGTTCAAATCCGGTCTCAGACACTTAATAATTACCTAGCTGTGTGGCCTTGGGCAGGCCACTTAACCCCATCTGCCTTGCAAAAACCTAAAATCAAATCAAATCAAATCAAATCAAATATAAAATCAAATAAAATATAAAATCAAATCAAGTCAAATAAAATGAGGTTATTTAGTATCCAATTAGTCTTAGATCTATCTCTCCATGACCCATTATTGCACATGATTTTTATTGCATTATGTTCTGAAAAGGAAGTATTCACTATTTATGCCTTTTTTTTTTGCACTTGATTATGAAGTTTTTAATGCCCTAGTACATGATCAATTTTGGTGTAGGTGGCATGTACTGCAAAAAAAAAAGGAATATTCCTTTATCCCTATTCAATTTTCTCCAAAGGTCTATCATGTCTAGGTTTTCTAACATTCTATTTACCTCTTTAACTTATTTCTTTTTTTATTTTATAGTTAGATTTATCTAATTCTGAGAGAGGGAGATTGTGTTCTCTCATCAATAAAGTTTCACTGTCTATGTCTTCCTGTAACTCATTCAGCTTCTCTTCTAAGAATCTGGATGATATACCACTTGGTGCATACATATTTAGTATTGAACTGGTACTATTTAGGAGGATATAATTTCCTTCCTTAACACTTTTAATGAGATATGTTTTTGCAGCTTCTTTGTCTGAGATAAGGATTGCTATCCCTGCTTTTTTATCACTTCAGCTGAAGCATAGTATGTTCTACTCCAGACTTTTCTCTTTACTCTGTATATCTCTCTCTGCTTCAAATGAGTTTCTTGTAAGCATCATATTGTAGGATTCTGTTTTTTAATCCACTCTGCTATTCACTTCCATTTTATAAGAGACTTCATCCCATTCACATTCAAAGTTATAATTACCAACTTTTTATTGCCCTCCATGCTAACTTCCCTCCATTTGTATTTTTCTCTCTTTTTTTCACCTTATCCCTATTTCCCAGTTCTTTGCAAGCACTTCCTTCAGTGTGTTTTCCCCCTTATATCTAACCCCCCCTCCCCTTTTCCCATACCCTTTACCCCTTCTTCTTTCCCTTCTTTCTGTCAGTTTCTCTTTTCCTCTCCCTTCCCCCTTCCACTCTTAATACTTAAAAGGTAAGATAAATTTCTAAACTTGAGTGTGAGTGTTTGCATTAATTCCTCTTTGACCAAATCTGATGAGAGTAAGATTCAGGTGGGTCTCACAGTTCCCCCTTCTTCCCCTCTATTGCAATAGGTCCTTTGCACCTATCTTCATGTGATGGAATTTACCCCATTCAATCTTCTCCAATCCTCTTGTCTCTTTACTGTCTTCCCTTTTTAAAATATAATTTTTAAATCATCCTATCAAAGTCATGGACAAGTCATGAGTGTCCATTATCTGGCTAAGAATATTACCTCTAATATAGTTGCAATTCTCAAGAGTTATGAGAATATTTCTCCCAGGTGGGAATATAGCCAATTTCATCTTATTGAATAAGTTTTTTTTCTTTCCCCCTTTTTATTTTTTCATCTATCTCTTGAGTCTCCTGTTTGAAGTCCAAATTTTCTACTTAGTTCTCTGGTCTTTTCATCAGAAAAAAGTTGAAAGTCTCCTATTTCATTAAATGCCCATCTTTTCCCCCCGGGAAAAGAAGGCTCAGTTTTGCTGAATAGTGAATTCTTGGATGTATTCCAAGCTCCCTTGCTCCTCTGGATATTGTATTCCAAGCCCTTTGCCCTTAACATTGATGCAGCCAGGTCCTTTGTAATCTTTACTGTGACTCCTTGGTATTTGATTTGTTTCTTTCTGGCTGCTCACAGGATTTTCTCCTTTATCTGTAGTTCTGGAGTTTGGTCACAATATTCATTGGTGTTTTCATTTTGGGATCCATTTCAGATAGGAATAGATATATGCTTTAAATAACTATTTTATCCTCTGATTCCATGATATCAGGGTAATTCTCCTTCACTATATCTTGAAGTATGAAGTCCAGGCTTTTTTCTCCTCAGTTTTCAAGAAGCTCTATAGTTCTTGAATTGTCTCCAGATTAGTTGTTTTGCTGACAAGGTATTTAACATTTTCATACATATACATACATATACATACATATATATATATATTTAATTTTGTTTAACAGATTCTTGGAATTTCATGAATTCATTAATTTCCACAGATTCCAATATCATTTTGCACTTGTTTGAGTGTATTTTTAGAAAGATTCGGTTTTTTTGTTGCAAGATGTTAATTTTCTCTTCTGTTTCTTTTCCTAGTTTTTCTGGGAATTTTTAAATTCTTTCTTATTTTCTTCTAAGAAGTCTTTCTGGGCTGGGGACTAATTTATATTCTTCTGAAGGTCTAGTCCTCTCTGAGTTAGGATCCTTGGCTTCAAGGTAACATTCATTGGACCACAGTTTCTAGTGGCCTTTCTTCATTTGGGGCCATTTTCATAGGATCTTGTTTTGGGGGGAGGGGCTGGTTTGCAGACCCTCCTTGTTGAGTTCCATAGGGGCTTTGCTCACCATAGTAACTCCAAGTGGGCAGACCAGTAGGGGATGCCAGAAGCTTTCTCTGGAGTGTTTGTAACTTTGATTAGTGGCCCACTCCCTAGGTCTGGGGGCATGCTGGTTGGGGTTCAGTACAGCAGGATCTGGGTTATCCTTGGATCCTTAGGCTATATAAATTAATCTACTTAATCCTCAATCAGCACTGGAGGAGATCTACCCATATCTGAGCCTGGGAATATGGGGGAAACTGTTATTGTGTTTATTCAGGGGAGAGTCAATTTCTCCTACAGGAATGGGGTGGGGTTCATTTGGAAATAGGGGACTTCACTGAAAACACAGGGACTCACCACCCTGGTTTTCCAGATCAGCCGAGCTGACCAGATATATGTCTAACCACCACTCTAGAGCTCTTCTGTCCACACACAGCCAAAGTTTCCACTGCTGTTCTCAGATTAGTCCCTAGGCCTCACCCTGTCAGCCCTGTGCTGGTTAGTCCCTGGCTCACCTATGTTCCCCTGTGACAGACCTTGCTGTTTGATGTTCTCCTAGATTCTTCTCTGGGTTCTGTGGATCCAAATTCTGTTAAGAGGATTGATTTATGTTAGTTCTGAGGGAAAACCAATACAGCGCCTGGCTGCTCTCTGCTATCTTGGCCGGTAGTTCTTCATGTCTTTAGTATGATGAATGCTGACTGAAAACCATACAAGAGACCTGTTTGGCTACCTTGCCAAACAAGTTGCATTATTATATCAACCCATTTCCTTATAACTGCTTGTATATGCTAGACTTTTTCAGGTTCAAGAACATAAATGCCTGAAACATATTCAATCTTATCTTTCTTGCCCTTAGTGATAGTTAGAGGTAAGGCTTTCTTTCCATCCAAACATTACCAAGTGCCCACATTATTCATGCATTGTATTTGTACCTGATTGGTCACTCAGCAATATTTTGAGTTCATCTGTTTACATAGGCATTTACCACTTATTCAAAAGAACCTGCTTGCGTTTTTTAAAGTACTTAATTATGATTTATATTTTCATCTATTTTAAGTATTAATGTCAATAATATTATTTATTTATATTTGATTATATGTTAATATTAATATTTTATAATTCAATATGTCTCTCATGTGCTACAATGGACATATTTTTGCATCTGTCAGGTTGACAATTTTAACTGGAGTTTATTTTGAGGGGGAGGGTTTATAATGCAAGCATCCTGAAAAATCATGCTAGGACTTATTTGGGGAAAAATATGGTATAAAGAAGAGAGGAATATATCTTTATATTTTAGAAATTAAGTTTATGAATTCAAATTTAAGCTAAATTATAGTCTTGAAGAGAAAAAGAACAAGATTACCTAATTTAAGGAATTTATTAAGCTATATAATACAAGTTCTCTCTACTTTAGTTTACTTTTCTGTAAGTAGAAAACACAATCTCATGTGATTGTAAGATACATATATACATACATACATATATATGTGTGTGTGTATATATATATATATATATATATATATATATATATAGATAGATATATATAAAACACATAATTGCATGGGCTGATCTGTACAAGTAAACTGAAAAACTATATTAAATTAAATTAAGTAATTTTCAAGTTTTTAAAATGCACAAATATGATTATAGTTTTATGATTTTTCTAAATATTCTAATATTAAGAAATAGTATCAAATGATTATAAGGCTATGATTATGAATAAGGACAAATTTCTTCTTTAAATTAAATATTGGGAGATTAAAATTGTGCTTTGAAAACAAACAGAATGAAGAAAATTTAAGTGAAATAAATTTCATGTATTTTTTAAAAATTGCTAATTGTTATTTCATGAGAGGAAAATTTGATATTATCTTGCCCTAAGTTGTGTTTAATGACATTTTACAGGTGGGGTAAGGGGATATATCTAACTTTGTCCTTCTGTAAGTGTGATAATCATGTCCCAGCTTTTTTTCAAATGGAGATTATATGTTCATATATAATATATCCTTGTGCCATGAATATTATTTCCCCTACTTATTTAAAGGAATGTCATTACCTGGATAAGGAAATTGTCATTATTCTATCATCTATTTTCTATACAAAAGAAAACTTATTTTAAATTATTTTGATTATGATTTATAAAATTCTTATTTATTAACTGATATACAAAGAAATTCTTGTATTTCTAAATAAGGATTTGAAAAAAATCTAGTCCTAAATCTTTAGCAAATGATTTTGTGACTCAGATATTCTACTAATAAATGGGAAAAAATTATACAAATTGGGGTATACTTCATAAGTTTGTATTTTATCAAAAGTTGTTTTTGTATATACAAGCCAGTATCATCTAAGAATATATTCATGTATGAATTAATTTGGAGGTTTATTGTGAGATTGCTTCTAGAGCTAGGGTATTATATTGAATTTTGTGATAAAGATAATTTAATTGGGTATATTTTCCTAGGCTTGAACAAAACCTTTGTCCTTTTATAGTCCCTTTTTCACTTAAGGAAGATGATTTTTGAAAAAAACTTGTAAAAGTCCCTTACGTGAAATGTTTACCTGTAAGCTAATTCAGTTCAATACTTTGGTATTAAGAACTATTTTGTCGAACTTTTTTTAATTAATGAGATCTAGCAGCCCCTGAATCTTGAAGATCCCATTATTAGATTTTGCTATTTTGAAATAGAGCTTTACTCTGGAGATTTTACATACATACATACATACACACACACACACACACACACACACACACATATATATAAATATATACATATAGAGACAAAGTGATAAAACCCACCCCCATGTTTAGAGGAGATCTTCTAGCATAACTGATAAACACCTTAGGACAGGAGTGAAGGGGGTCTTTGCTGAAGTTGAATTATTGATAATGATTCTTCTGCTCTCAATGAATGTGACCCAGAACACATCTTGAAATTACTTTTTGATTCAAACAACTGTAATGAAGTGAGACACTGGAACTTTGAATGTTTCCGCTGGAGTTTCATTTCCTAGGTCTTTTCCATTAGCTATGTCCCTGCTTATAGCTCTAATAGAAAATTTTCAAGTTTTCAAGGTAGCAAATGTGAAAGGTTATTATTTCTCAATTTTTACCATTAGATAAATGCATCTAAATTACTGTCAGTAGAAAAGATTTTGCTCTTGTTCTGAATTTGTTGCCATTTCATGATATAAGTAAAAATTATATTCATGTGTTGAATTTATAACATGTATAAGATTCAATTCCTGTTGAATCTCACTTTCTTTTGGAGAATGATGTGTATATTTGTGTAGAAGTAAACTAACTTGGAGGGCAGCTGGGTGGCGTAATGGATAGACCACCAGCCTTGGAGTCAGGAGGACCTGAGTTCAAATCCAGCCTCAGACATTTATTAATTTCCTAGCTCTGTGATCTTTGGCAAGTCACTTAACCCCATTGCCTTGCAAAATAAAAGATCCCACCTCAGAAGTAAACTAACTTGCAAAAAAGATGTAAAATCCATTATATTTATAAGATTAAAGTTAAGAAAACTCTATGTTGCTTTTGTTTTTGCCCTAAAAAAAAAGCTATCAGTATAAAAGCATTATGTTTAGTGAAATGTAATAATCCATGTGTCAATATGCTTGGAATTCTGATTTTTCTTATAACAGTTTTGTTTCATTTTGGAATTAAATACACCTGTTAGGAATGTATGCAAATTATTTTTAAATCTCTAAGATGTTCTAATTGTTTAAAAGCATTTTTATGTCAATATGAAAATGGATAATAACTGAACATATAATTATAAAAAAATTGCTTCTATAAAATCTGTTTCTAGATGCAATTAGGGATTTTATATTTTTACATCCAAAGTTTTGGTAATTATATTTCATTTCAAAGCATAGTATTTATGTACAACAATTGATAGAAGGATTTGTAAGTTTTTCTTAGCATTTCTTTTTGGATTTTTTATTTGTACAGGTTATTTTATCAAAGAAGACTGCCCTCTTTTTGATCTCTGTAACTTGCCCCTTTGACTTTGTAAATGCATCATCCATTATTGTGATCCCTTATAGACCTTATGTTGCCTGCCCATCTCCTAACAACCTAGATTTCAAACATTTGCCTTTTCTTCCTCCAAGATTTCCCTCATTTTTTCCACTATATGTTCATTAATTGATTTACAATTGACATAGTGACATTAACTTCAATCAAAATGAGGTACATAAGAAAATTTTAAAAGTTTTCAAACCTATATTCCCAGTAAAAAATTTTGATTTCCTTATCATTATAAGAAATGGAATGTTATCTCTCCATATGTTAATTATACACTCAAGCAGACAAACGATTAGAAAACCTGGAAATTTGTCCTGCTCTCCTTTTAAACCTTAATGCAGAAGAAATAGCTAATCTTCCGCCTTTAGACAAGATTTCATTGTATAAGGACTAGCAATTGTGCAACATTACAGTATGACCTCCAAGAAGGTTTAAAGTTTTCCTTATTCTTTTTTATTTTGTATGATCCTTGTACAAATACCCTGCTCTCCCTCAATTAAGGGTGGTCATCTTGCAAAGACGGCTTCCAACTATAGTTTTGTGGTAAATTCTAAATAATAAACTTCATGTTCATTTTTCTCATTTTATTTTAACCCTAAATTGCTAAGTTTTATAATTACTTTGTCTCTTATCTTATGACTAATAAATAGATTGAAGACTAGTATCCAGACCTTCAAATTCCTAAGCAAATCTTTCTACAACACTGCACTGATTTCAGAATTCTCTTCTTAGATGATATACTGGAAAACGAGATAATGAGCCAAAATTGTAGGTAAACCAAAAAAAACTTAATTAGATATCTATCCCAATTACCTGCATAAAAGAAAATTGTGAATTAAGGCCAGAAATTCAGGAGAATCGGGACAATTTATCTCTCAGAGTAGAGTTCTATTTTGGTGTCTGAATTTTATGATTTGTTTTGCTACTCATAATTCTCAAGTCTCTTTTTGACCTTAAGAACACAAAGACTATGTATCTAAATGTATTTAATTCTGATTGCAGTCTTCTAATATTTCCTGATGCTTGCCAACAAATGCTAAATGAGTTACCAAAGGTATTTAACAAAAAATCCAGTTCAAGGGGCAGCTAGGTGACACAGTGGATAGAGTACTGGGCCCAGAGGACCTGAGTTCAAATCCAGCCTTAGACACTTAATAATTACCTAATTGTATGACCTTGGGAAAGTCACTTGACCCTATTGTCTTGGGGAAACCCCCCTCCCCCCCAAAAATACAGTTCAGAACTAAAGATAGTAGAAAGAGCTTTCAAGGATTTAAAATTCTATTTAAATAGAATTTTAATAATAAAACAAATTTGTTTTAGTGAAAGATAAAGAATATTTTTTGTAATGATCAACAAAAAGCAAAGTAAAAGTAATGGACTGAGGAATAAATGGAAATTTCTGTTTTATTACTCTAATAGCATTTATTGCTCCATAAGAAATAATGAATATGAGGAATTCAGAGAAACATGTGAAAATAAGAAATAATGTGAAATAAAGTAAACAGAACCAGGAAAACAATATATATCCAATGACTATAATATTATAAATTTAAAAACTAAAATAAAGCAAATGTATTATCATAATGTTCAATAGCTTTGGAGAACACCTAAGGAAATGCAAGTCTCTCCTTTCATTGTAATAATAAGGGTTTATAGATGTGTAATAAAATTTGAGACCTGTTACTACTAAGCCCCTTCATAGTTTTCATTAATTCTCTTGATATTATTGAATTTGTTCCTCCAAATGAATTTTCTTATTATTTCCTAGAATTCTAAAATAATCTTTTGAAAATCTGATTGGTATGACCCAAAATAAGTAAATCAATTTAATATTATAATTATTATTAAATTAGTTTGATCTACTCATGAGCAATTCATATTTCACTAACTATTTAAATCTGGCTATATTTGTGAAGAATGCTTTGTAGTTATAGTCTCATAATTTCTTGTGTATTTTGGCAGACAGGCACTCAACATTTAATACTCTTGCCATTTTAAATGGAGTTTTTCTTCTCTTTATATCTCTTTTTTTGCTAATTTTGTAATACATAGAAATACTGATTTGTGTGAGTTTATTTTTTATACTGTATGTTTGCTGAAGTTGATAATTATTCCAAATTAGTCTTTTGCTTGACTCTCTAAGATTCTCTAAATATACCATCAACTCATCATCAAAAAATGATTGTTTTGTTTTAATTTCTTTATTTTCTTTTATTTATATAAGTAGAATCTCTAGCATTGTATTGAATAGTGAACAACATTGTTATACCTCTGATCTTTTCAAAAAGCTCTGTAGCTCAAACCTATCACATATTTAATGCTGGCACTTGGTTTTAGATAGATAAGGAAAATTCCATTTATTCCTTTATTTTTTAAACAGGAATCAGTGCCTTATCAAAAGCTTCTTCTGTAACCATTAATATAATCATGAGATTTATGTTCTTGTTATTGTTATATGATAAACATATTTATAATTTTCATAATATTTAAAAAGTCTTGCATTTCTCTGTAAATTAGCTGATCATTATACAATTTTTGTGATATATATATATATATATAGTGATATACCTCCTTACTAATATTATATTTAAATATTTTTAGTGATACTCATTTGGGAAATAGTTTTATAACTTTCTTTCTTGTTCTGAAACTCGCTAATATGAAGAACATATTTGTATTATAAAAAGATTTGGTAGGACTTCTTATTTTTCTGACAGTTTCTGTAGTCTTCAAATTATTTTTTTTATTTCTTTTGGATCTTTGATTTCATTGGTATATGAAATTACAAGGTGAGGGAAACTCCCACAAGTTCAAGGTGTTGTATGTCAACACCTTCACTATAACTTGTAGTCTTTGAGAGTTGCTTGCCCAGAGAGATTGAAGGATTTACCTCAGGTCATCTAGTCAGTATATGCCAGAAATAGATTTAAAACTTTGGGTTTTCAGTCTTTAAGGTCACTTCTCTATCCACAATATCATACCTTCTTCCCAATTATTTTCTCTCTTTTTTTGATAAACATTTTTATGGATTAATTATTTTTGGAAGGAGGAATTAGGATTAAGAGAAAGTGATACATAAGAGATAATTTTTATAAAGTGTTCATCAGATTATTAAGGGTTTTATGTTTTGTCTTTTATTTTGTTTTTCTTCCTCTGATGGGGATAGTATTGTCCATAGAAAATACAGTTGTCCTAGCTCTCTAAACTGCTGAGACAAGTTGCTTCCATCAAGGTAAATCATCTCATAATTTTATTGTTAAGGTGTACGTTGTTCTCTTGGTTCTGCTCTCTTCACTCATCAGATCCTGTAACTCATTCCATTGTTCTCTAGAAATTGACCATTTATGGTTTCTTACAGAACAATAATATTCCATAGTATTCGCATACCATAACTTGTTAAGCCACTCCCCAGTTGATGGGCATACTCTCATTTCCAATTCTTTGCCACTATAAAAAGAGCTGCTATGAATATTTTTGAACATGTGGGTCTTTCTCATTTTTTATGATTACCTGGATATAGACCTAGAATTGGAATTGCTGGGTCAAAGGGAATGGACTGTTTTATTGTTCTTTGGGAATAGTAACATATTGCTCTCCAGAATGGTTGGATTCATTCACAGCTTCACCAGTAATGCATCAATGTCCTAGTCCCTCCTTTCCAACATTGATCATTTTCCTTTTTTTCTCATCTTAGCCAATTTGATAGGTGTGAGGTGATAACTCATTATTGTTTTAATTTGCTAATTAATATTATACTAATAAAACTAATGATATTGGTAAGGAGGCAATATCTCTAATCAATAATAATTTGGATCATTTTTCATATGATAATATGTAGCTTTAAATTCTTCATTTGAAAATGGTCTATTCATAGCCTTTGACCATTTTAAACTGGGCAATGACCTGTAACCTTATAAATTTGATGCAATTCTTCATATATATATATATATATATATATATGTATATATGTATTAAAATGAGACATTTATCAGAACACCTGGTTGTGAGAATTGTTTCCCAACTTTGTGCTTTCCTTCTAATTTTGGCAGCATTGATTTTATTAGGGAAAAACCGTTTTAATTTAATTTAGTCAAAATTACTCATCTTGCAGTTTATAATGTACACAATTTCTTATTTGATCATAAATTTGTCACCTTTCCATAGATCTGATAGAGGGAATATTTCTTGGTCTAGTAATTTATCTATAGTGTCATCCTTTATGTCTAAATCCAGTAATCATTTTGACTTTATTTTGATATAGAGTATGAGATGTCTATGCCTAGTTTTTGCCATACTATTTTCCAGTTTTCTCAACAATTTTTGTCAAATAGTGAGTTCTTATCCCAGAAGCTGATGACTTCGGGTTTGTCAAATAGGAGATGCTATAGTCATTTATTGTAGTTTCTTTTGAACCTATCCAGATCCTCTGATGCATTACTTTATTTCTTAACCAGTACTAGGTAGTTTTGATGACTGCCACTTTATAGATAGAGCTAGGCCACCTTCCTTTACGTTTTTTTTCACCAATTCCCTTGCTGTTCTTGACCTTTTATTGCTCAGATGCATTTTGTTACTATTATTTCTAGTTTCATAAAATAGTTATTTGGTAGTTTGATTGGTATGGCATTGAATAAGTAATTTAATTTGGATGGAATTTCCATTTTTATTACATTAGCTCAATCTAACCATGAGCAATTGACATTTTTTCCAATTATTTAGATCTGACTTTATTTGGGTGAAAAGTACTTTATAATTGTGTTCATACAGTTTCTGGGTTTGTCTGAGAGGTAGATTCCCAAGTATTTAATCTTGTCTATAGTTACTTTAAATGGAATTTCTCTTTCTATCTATTGCTCTTAGACTTTGTTGTTCATATATAGGAATACTGATGACTTATATGAGTTTTTTTTATATCCTGCTATTTTGCTGAATTTGTTAATTGCTTCAAGGAGTTTTTAAGATGATTTTCTTGAGTTCTCTAAGTATACCATCATATCATCTGCAGAATGAAAACATTGCTTCCTCATTGCCAATTATGATTCCTTCAATTTCTTTTTCTTCTCTTATTGCTAAAAGTAGCATGTCTAATATTATATTGAATTGTAATGGTGATACTAGGCATCCTTATATCACCCCCCTGATTCTATTGAAAATGCTCTGAGTTTATTCCCATTACATATAATACTTGTTGATGGTTTTAGATAGATATTATTTATTATTTTAAGGAAAACTCCATTTATTCCTAAATTTACTAGGTTTTTAATAGCAATGGATCTTGTATTTTATCAAAGGCTTTTTCAACATCTATTGAGATAATCATGTGATTTCTGTTGGTTTTGCTATTGATATGTTCAATTATCTTCAGTTTTTCTAATATTGAATCATCCCTGTCTGCCTGGTATAAATCCTACCTGAGCATGGTGTATTATCCTAGGAAAAAAACTTGCTGTAGTCTCATTGATAAATTTTTTTTAAGAATTTTACATCAATATTCATTAGGGAGATTGGTCTATAATTTTCTTTGTCATTTTAGTTCTTCCTGATTTAGGTATCAACACTATGTTCGTGTTCTAAAAGGAATTTGAAAGAACTCTTTTTTAAAAATAATTTATGAAGAATAGGAATTGTTTCTTAAATGCCTGTTAGATCAAATTATTTATTCTTTATATATTTGGTACAATTTACTTATAAATCCACCTGGTCCTGGGTTATTTTTAACAAGTTGTTAAAACTTCTTTTCTTAAAATAGGATTATCCAAGTATTCTATTTTTTGTTCTGTTAATCTGAACAAACTATGTATTTTTATATATTTATAGATTTTATTTGTAAGTTTTTTTGACAAATAATTGGGCAAAAGAGCATCTAAAACTTTTTATTTCTCCTTCATTGATTATGAATTCACTTTTTTTCATCTTTTATACTGGCAATTTATATTTTTTCATATATAATTGCCAATTATTTTATTCCTAGTTTTTTTATTCGTTCAATGTATTTTTTGTCTATGATCTTATTATTCTCTACTTTGATTTTCAGGATTTCTATTTTGGTGTTCAATTGGGGATTTCTAATCTGCTGGTTTTCTACTTTATTGTTTTGTTATAGATCCATGTCATTGATTTGTTCTTTCTCTCTTTTACTGATCAAAGCAGAAATTTAGAGATTTAAAATTTCTCCTATGTTAGACTTTGACTATCATATAAATTTTCATGTATTATCATATTCTTGTCATTTTAAATGAAATTATAGATTATTTCTATGATTTGTTTTTTTGATCTACTCATTCTTTATGATTATTATTAGATTTCTAATTAATTTTTATCTTTGCTTTAAAAGTAGTTTATTCAATGTAATTTTATTGCCTTGTGATTAGTAAAATATGTCCTTAACATATGTTTTTCTGCTTTTGATTTTGAAGATTTTTATGTACCTAACATAAATATTTATGAATATATCAATGTAACTGAGAAAAAGTTATATTGCTTTCTACATTCATTCAAAATTCTCCAGAAGACAATCATATCTGACTTTTCTAAAATTCTATTCACAATCTTTTTTTTGTATATTTTTGGTGTGATTTATCCAGGTCTGAAAAGTGTAAGCTGAGGTCCTCTCCTTACATATTTTTTGTCTGTTTCTCCTTTTTAAAGCAATGTAGCACTCCAACTATAGAATAAGATGTGTACTTTGGGAGCATGATCGATATGAACAATTATTTTTCTCGACTATAGTTATTTGTAAGACTTTTAATTTTATTTTTCTCATTGGAAGGCAGAGGAATGGTGTGGATACCCTAGTAAGAAACCAGAAGTTGTGATGGAGAAAGAAATTATGATTCAGGCACTAAGGAATTAAGGAAGGAGGGAGAATCTCCTAGTTGGTTGATAGTGATGGAAAGAAAATTTAAAAGGTGCAGGAAGGAAGATAACAATATTCTAACTTCTCCCATCTTAAGCAGTGGTCTGGCAAGAGTGGAGTATTATGAGAACAACTTTAACTAATGCTAGAATGGGTGGCCAAATATGAAGTAATGTCAGGATAGTGTTCATCCTCAGTGAATGCCAGAATTTGGAAGGAATAAGAAAAAAAGAGATATAATTTTTTAATAGTTCAAAAAAAGGTATACAAAGTTACAGATCATTGTGAGAGGGTCAGTAAGAATGGCTGAATAACATGAAGGAGAGCCTAGTTTATTTATTAAACTTTATCCAGAAAATTCTAAAAAACACATCAGAATGAATTCTGATCAGGAAATTCAAGAAAAATTCATATTAAGTAATTTTTTTCAGCTTGGGAAACTGAGGGAGATAGAAGCGTATGTTCATGCAGAGCATTACTATACTCAAGGACTAAAAAAGATTTGAGATTGGGCACCAGGGCAGGAAATACAAGGACAGGGAGAGAAATCAATGGATACCTGAGTTAGAATACGGTACAAGAACAAATATCATCGGTTAGCTCTATAATCCATTATCTAATTCCAAGTTGAATTAAATGGAGGATCTGCTCATAGGAGGAGATAGAGAGGAACATTCTTTAGTAGACCTACATGTGTATAAGGCAAGGAAAAAGTTCAATAGCAAATAATGAATATAAACAATGAATTGCTTAGCTGGTACCCTTCACCATATTTTCTATCTAATTTTTTTTTAATTTTTTTGCAAGGCAGTGGGGTTAAGTAACTTGCCCAAGGTCACACATCTAAGTAATCATTAGATGTCTGAGACTGGATTTGAACTCAGGTTCTCCTGACTCCAGGGCCAGTTCTCTATCCACTGTTCCACCTAGCTGCCCCTATTCTATCTAATCTTGAGCCCAATTTTCTCTGAACTTTGAATGTTCTGTTAGTACTTCACAAACTGTTGAGAGTGTTGGTATCAATTGTACCAATAATAATGCCATAGGAAAATATGTCTTTCAAAAAGATAATTAAGTCTGACAATAATGATTTGTGTATACTGGTAGATAGTTATTCAGCTATAATATTACAAGATACTCTCTAATCTTCAGAGGATATCCTGCAGATCTTTAAGTTGGAAATGTAGAAACTACATTCCAGAGGCCCTATACCTACCACTGAGGTGGTAACAGGGATAATTGCCTTAGAACAGGGTTCATTTCTTTTAACCATTTCTTTAGTCCTTTTATAAAAGTTGTTTTCTCCCCTTCTATAAACCTACTTGTATTTTTGTGGAACTATTGTATTACTTTGGATTTACTTCTTATGCTTCTCTTAGTTTCTTAATTATGTTTGGTGTTTTCTTTTGTTATTTGCTGCAGTGGTCCCTCTTAACGTCCTCATAAGTCTCAGATCCACTTAATAGAGCTGACACAGGCTTTACTGTTGTAACTCTTCTTCTCCCAATCACTGCTTCATTCTGGGCTTCTTTTGGTCCTATTCAGAATTGGAAAAAAAAATAAGCTTAATTTGTATCTTTTCAATTTTCTTTACCATTGTTTTACAGACTTCCACACTATCCCTAAACTACCTTCTCTCTTGAATTCTGCATCCTTTTCTCACATTGAATAGCTTTTTTTTTTCTGCAAATTCCATCTCAAGGACAAGTCATCCTTCATTCGCCAGATTTTGTCATGACATTCTTACATGAGTATCTTCCTTTCTTATAACCAATGGGTGTTTGTTTGTTTATTAATAAAGCATTTCATCAGATTCTTTTTAGGAGGAAAAATATTACACTGGAGGAAATATAAATTTTAAATTCAACGTATCTGAATTCTTCACTTACATCATCACCATTATTATTTAGTCTACTTATTTACCTATTATCCTGTCTACTAGTCTACCTCTGACTTCTCCCATCTTCAATTCATCCTCTAGATAATTGTCAGGTTGATATTTCTTTTTTATTATTTTTATGTAATTTTCAATTTATGGAATAAAATAACAATTTCCATAGCATAATATGATAAGTAAAAGATAATTTTGGGGTAGTTAGGTGGTGCAGTGGATAGAGTACTGACCCTGGAGTCAGGAGGATCTGAGTTCAAATCCAGCCTCAGACATTTAATAATTACCTAGTTGTGTGACCTTGGGCAAGTCACTTAACCCCATTGCCTTGCAAAATACAAACTAAAAAAAGATAATTTGCATATGATACTGAAAATCTATTTTTCACAACTTTCTATTCCTTTTAAATATATAATGAAGTTGTCATGCTAATTTCTTTTTTTCTTCCCTCCCACCCCCACCCTAAAGATGGCTGCCATTAGAAACAAATATCTACATATAGTTAGAATCATTCTATACATACTTCTGTTTATCAGTTCTTTCTTTGAATACAGATAGCAATTTCCTTCATATGTCCTTTATAGTTAATTTGGACATTAATAATAATCAAAATTACGTATTCACTCAAAGTTGTTCTTAAAACAATATTACTCTGCCTGTATATACTATACTCTTGGCTTTGCTTATTTCAGTCTATCCATCGTTTCCTAATATCATCAAGCTCATTATTTCTTATAGCACAGTGATATGCTAACATAATCATATATCACAATTTGCTCAGACATTCCAATTATTATCTGTAATAGGAAAAAAGCTAGAAGCCTTCTCAGCAATATCAGGTATGAAACAAGGATGCCTACTGTCACTAATATCATTCAATATAATATTGGAAATCCTAGAAATATCATTAAAAGAAAAATAGAAAGAATTAGAGAAGCATAAGAGGTAAATACAAATCTTTTGGTAGATGACATGCTGCTATACTTGCAAATTCCAAAACCTCATCTAAAAAATTAGTTGAAACAATAATTTTAGCACAGTAGCAGAATATAAAGTAAATGCACATAAATCATCTGTATTACTACTTATCACAAACAAAACACTACAAGATGAGATAGTAAGGAATATCATTTAAAATAACTCTAAAATGCCTCTTTTCTTACCTAGCCTTTATCACTGAATGGGAATTTCCTCAGTCAAATTGAGACCTGGGAAAGACCTTAGCTTAAAAAGGCCAAGGTCTCCCATTGCATCTGAGACGATCTCCAGTCTTGCCACTGGAGTCATTTCACTCTGGAGGAGAAAGTGAGACTGATTACCTTGCACAGTTTTCATTCACTTTAATTTAATTCACTTGCAAGTCATGGCAACACCTTCCTGATGCTATGGTCCTCTTTGAGAATAAAGGGCAAACAACAAGGACACAAAATAGACTCTTAAACATTGACTTTTACTAAGATATGAGATCAAAGATTGTAAAAATTGAAGATATCAAGTCTTCCCTTAATTTGGGGAGAGAATAAATAGGCATTGGTAGGCAATGTGAGGTAGGAATGTGGGGTGGTAAGTTATCTCAATGGCAAGGATCTTGCATGTGAGAAATCGAATGTAAAACTCTTTTGACATATTCCAGGGAATCCTTGCATATTCATCCAAGCAGCTGTGTGAATATAGTATTTCCCCCCAAGGTTATACAGTAAAGAGAACAAAGGAAGACTTGTGTATTTCTCCTTATCTGTTTGGGAGCCCCTAAGAAATTTCATGCATGTTGCAAGTGATTTTAATGTTTCTCTCCATTTCAGTATTCCTAAATGCTACTTACTATATAAGACTGCATTCTAAAACTGCCTTCATCAATAAAAGATCTTCTGTCACTCTGGCCAATCTTAACCAGGTCCCAGGCTGAACAGCTGCAGAATTTAATCTAGCTTTCAGTAATTAATTCATTCACTTCATTTGCATGCAAGTCACTCCACTTATAGCCCAATCTCTAAGGAATGTTAGAATTGATCTTTTCAAATATAGTGAATATGGAGTAGATTTAGGCTTGTGATACTCCAGTAAAAAGGGGCCATCTTTCTTCTTTTCACTCCTGAGTCTTTTTTTTTTACAAGCAATGTTTAGATGACAGGTTTCTGACTGATTTATGTTTATAAGCACAGTATGAAATAGTACAAAGCTATAATTCTAGAACAGGCATTTTATGAAATTTTATTATATTCAGGCACTTACTACTTTCAGATCTGGGTTCAAGTTCTTCACAAACTGACTGTGTGACCCTGGGCAAATCAGTACTTTAGTGACTCTAACACTATAACTTGGAGAGAAGATGTCTTTCTCCATTGGTAGAAGAAGTTTCCTTACCAGAGAGTTCCACTTTTCTATGAAATCATATATGCATTACCTTTCCCTATCCCATCTACAATAACTTTAACTAACCAAAACAGGGTTTACAAATGAAGGGCTAACCAGATTTAATGAAGAATTAAGAATATTTTGCAAATAATTGCAGCTTTCAACTACAGATAAGCAATTAGTGTGATGAAATCCTTTAAAATAATTTGTTCTTGGGGCATCTAGGTGGCACAGAGGATAGAGCACCAACCCTGAAGTCAGGAGGACCTGAGTTCAAATTCAGCCTCGGGCTCTTAATATTTATTTAGCTGTGTGACCTTGGGCCAGTGACTTCACTCATTGCTTTACAAAAAGCAAAAAAACAAAAAAATAAAAAAATTAATTTGTTCTCTGAACTATTATAAATGTGTCCCTCCAAATCTTGCTTACTAGTTCCAGCATCATCCTCACCAGAAGGTAGCGGAGGTAGCAACTTAAGTGGTATGATTTACATGACTTCTGGAACATTGGAAAGACTTCCCTCCCTCTACCCTCAAATCTGCTTTATTAATTCTCTAAGACTTAAAATTCTATAACTTCTCTCTTTTACTGAAAGCATAATCCAGTATTAAAATATAAATAGCCCTAGAAGAGGTGACATATGAAATCTTGTCACTTATACCAGAATATGAGAGTTTATCATCTATTTTTTATTTCATTTTATTTTTCTAATTGCATGTAAAGATAATTTTCAACATTTATTTTTTATAATTTTGAGTTTCATATTATTCTGCATCCCATCCCTCCCTCCCTCTTCCTCTTGACAGTGAATAATCTGATTTAAATTGTATGTACCAGCATGTTCAACGTATTTCCATATTGCTCATGCGAAGAATCAGAACAAAAAAAGAGGGGGGATAATTCAAGAGAAAGAAAAAACATAAAACAAATTTTAAAAAGTGAAAATAGTTCACTTTGGTCTGCATACAGACTCCATAGTTTTTTCCTCTGAATGTGAATAGTATTTTCTAGCACAAGTCTTTTAGAATTGTCTTTGATCATTGAAATACTGAGAAGAGCTAAGTCTGTCATAGTTTATCATCACTCAGTGTTGCTGTTAATGTGTACAACATTTTCCTGGTTCTGCTCACTACACTTAGCATCAGTTCATGTAAGTCTTTCCAGGTTCTTTTCTGAAATCCAGCAGTTCATGATTTCTGCTATCACACTCATATACTGCAATTTGTTTAGGCATTCCCCAATTAACGGCATCCCCTTAATTTCCAATTCTTTCCCACTACAAAGAGAGCTACTATAAATACTTTTGTATGAGTGAGTCCTTTTCCCTTTTTTTATGATCTCTGTGGGATACAGACCTAATAGTAATACTGCTGGATCAAAGGTTATACACAGTTTATAGCCCTTTGGGCATAGTTCCAAGGTATTCTCCAGAATGATTGGATCACAGATCACAGATTACAGTCTGACTGAGGCAATGCCCACTTAATGATTAAAATTAGGTAAAAGAGAAATAAGGTAACAAAATTAAGAATGACTCTAAGTGACAAAGCAGATGATAATACCCCTTTCCTGATGTCATTTTCATTAATAGAATCATATAAATTATAGAATTATAGTGTCCTCAACAAAACTAAGAAGCCCTATATTTGAAAGTGAATTCTTCAACTTCTTTGAATAGAGCTCCTGTTGGCAATAATTGAATTCTACTTTCCTTCCAAACTATTTCTTTAATGATAGCTGGATATAAGATTGCAAAAATTATAAGACCATATTCACTCATCATGTTGCCTCTGTATTCCCAATCCTAAATTTATACAGTAAACACATTGAGTACTTAATAAATATTTGTTGAATTATGTTTAATTGAATTTAATTCTATGAAATATAAATGATCAACATAGGAAAATGTCCCTGTTTTTCTCTCATCAGGAATAATTTGAAAGATTGAATCTGTTTCTGAAAATCACTAATGCATCAAAATGGGTGCAAAAATTCCTCTAAAAAACAAGTTTTTCAATGAGGAATTTAAATTGTTTATTGGGTTTAATTTTTGTTTATGCTGTCTTGATATTTTGCTAGGTGTGGCTTTGACTTTCAAGGTTTCAAGATACAATGAGGGACCAGATTCCAGAGTTTTTAGGAAATTGGCTGAATTTAAACCAAGATGATGACTTCCACAGGTTAGCACTGCCCTATGCATAACCTTGAAGCATATCATATTTTTTGTTGAGAATAGATGTAGAAAGAAGGAAGAGAAAACATGAAGGCAACAGGCACTAAGAAGAAGAGGCAAAAAGAATAAATTACCCAGCAAAATTAAGTATAATACTACATGGCTATGAATTTTTAATGAAGTAACTGACTTCTAAGCATTCTTGATGGAAAAACAATAGAGCTCTATAGAAGTAATGAAGTTCAAATATAGGAATAAAGAGAGAGGACATGGTTATACTTCTCAAAGTACACAGAATTGAAAAGGAAGTTGTAAAGGAATCACAGACAAGAACAATTTTGAAAATAATTCATAGAATTTGTTATATCTGTCTACATTTTTCAAAAGCAAGTAGTATAAAATGGAGAGATACATTTTCACATAGAATCTGCATTCATATAGAATGTTCTGCTATGTATGTGGAAATTATCTTTTGTAGTTTAAGTTCACAAAAAAATTAAGATCAAAGGCTATGAAAATCACAATATATGATCATTATATGTCTATTGAATATGTTTATATATAAGAATATATATATTTGTCAAAAAATATCAAATTTCTATCAAATTTTTGATGCAAATATGAGCTTTATACCCATACCAAGGAGAGTGAGAACAGAGAAAATAAACTAGGGAACAGGAAATAAAGATCTTGAAGGAAAAGTATAAGAACAGGATGAAGGCAAATAAACAATTAATAATCATAACCATTAATGTAAATGGGACAAACCCATAAATGGAAAAGATTAGCAGAATTATTAGAAATCAGTCTAGCTCTATATTGTTTACAAGAAACACTTGAAACAGAAAGATGCACAGTTAAAATAAAATGCCTGAGCAAAATCTATTCTGTTTTTTCTTCAATAAAAAAGGACATGATTTGCAATCATGATCTCAGGTTAAAGTAATAGCAAAAATAGGTTTAAAAAATGTACCACAGACAATGATGCCAATAATATACATATATTCACCAAGGAGCATATCTCTAAGTATTTGAATGAAAGGTTAAATGAGTTATAGGGGAAAATAAATGGTAAAACCATATAATAGTGGGAGACCTCAATTGATCTTTCTCAGTCTTAGAATAATCTAACCAAAATTTAAAAGTGAAGTATGTGGATAGAATTATAGAAAAGTTAGTAATGCTAGGCATCTGGGGATTAATGGATGGGGATATAAAGGAATACAGATAGATAGATAGATAGATAGATAGATAGATAGATAGATAGATAGATAGATAGATAGATGGATAGATAACTGTGCATAGCTTTTTCACCAAAAAATTGAAGAATTGAAACTAAAAACATGGATTACAAGGCAATAAATACTATATTCCATAAAGGATTGCTATTAAATGATTAAAAGATAATTGGCAACTAAATAATCACAAATAATGGGAGGTGAAAAAAATCAAACCACAGAAATATTCAATCATTACATTAAAGAGCTTGACAGCAATGAGATAACATCCCAAAATTTGGGAGAAATAACCAAGTCTTGGGGAAAAATTAATACCCCAAAACACTTTTATAAATAAAGACAGGAACAGCTGGCAAAAAAATAAATTTGAAAGTCAAATTAAACACTAAAAAATTTTTGAAAGCCCAATTAAACACGAAAAAATAATTTTAAACTCCAGTTAAACACTAAAATCAGAGATAATCAAAGTTGAAAGGATTCAAACCAAGTCTTCTGACTCCAACTTCATTAGTACTTACTTCATTGCACTATGAAAGCTTCCAAAACAGTAACTGAGGAATGACATAGTTAGAATCTCTGAGCAATCCACAATTGAAAGGATATATAACCTGAAATTGGGGCTTTTCTGTCAAAAGTGATAGTAATGGGGGCAGCTAGTTGACGCAGTGGATAAAGCATCGGCCCTGGAGTCAGGAGTACCGGGTTCAAATCAGGTCCCAGACACTTAATAATTACCCAGTTGTGTGGCCTTGGGCAAGCAAGCCACTTAACCCCATTGCCTTGCAAAAAAAAAAAAGTGATAGTAATGCCAAAGTTGCACAGTGCATCAGGCATTGAACTTCAAGTCAAAAAAGATCTGAGTTCAAATTCTATACCAGATATACACAAGTTATGTGGCCCTGGACAAATTACATATTTTCCAGTAGCTTTAGTTTCCTATATGCAAAATGCAGGAAATAATAGGACCTGCCTCACAGAGTGGTGGGGATTAAATGAAAAAACATGTAAAGCACTTTGCAAGCCTTATGTGATTTACTATTACTACTACTTATGGCTACTACTCTACTACTACTGTTGCTGCTGCTATTAATGCTGCTACTGCTTGTTGCTATTGCTAGTGCTAGTGCTGCTACTGCTGCTAAAATGATGAAAGAATTTACACCAAGATAGTTGAAGGCTGAGTTTCTGCCAAAGTTTAGTAAATCAAAATATAATCATGGTTCTTATTCTGAAGTTACTTCTAGGAAGTTTAGATCTTTTTATTCCAGAGATTTATGTTTCCTATCAGCCCAGAGCTGATAGCCTTCATGGTCACAGGTATAATCTACTTTGACTCAGTCCTCCCTGCTTAGACTTAAATAATTTAAGGTATGTATTGGAAGTGTAGGGAGGGAGGTACTTGGGGGAAAATGATACAGAAAGACCAAGATTCCTAACCTGGGTAAGAAAGTATGAAGCATCTATAGAAATACAGGAGTTAAGATGAAAAACAGGTTATAAGAGGGGGAAAAAGGGGGCACATTAAGTGTTCTTTTTTTTAGTTCTACTTGATTCTCCCCTGTTTATTAGACCTTTGTAAAATAGTTACTTTATAATATACCCTGCCTGAGCTATATACAGTCTTCTCTATTTGCTCTTCTTTCATTATACAGGCTCCTCTTGCCTATTTAGAGTAGCTTAAAGATGTAGACCACATCAGAACTGGTAAAAAATGAGCAGCTAATTTCCCCAAATATTCAGATTCTTCAGTTTAGATTTCAGGTTCAGATTCTTCACTAAAAATTCTATTTCCATCAATCTTTTACCTCTTATTTTTCCTTTGTGCTGCTACCTGACCTTTTTTGTGGCTTGCTATTTTTTTCCAACTGTCTTTGAAATTTCCTAAAATGCAATTTGTGTGTCAGTTTCCTGAAAGCATCTATGACATTTTTAAAGGACATTACAGATCTCCTCCATAAGTTAATCAATGGCCTGACTTGTGAAGCTGACTTAGCTATAAGTTAGCCTATTCTCTCAGAATCTTCCTCCTTTCCTCCCTCCTGAATCCCAGGTTCTATTTTCCCACTGTATTATATTGTTCCAAGCTCAGTGAGGTGTTGACAGGAAATGGGGCTTCCAAAGGCAATCAATACTGAGGGATCACATAAACCACAAGCTTCCTCTTTCATGGAAAATTGCCAAATACTAAAATGGATTGAGTTAAACTGCCATTATCAAAATCTGACAATCCTAGTACAGGAAAAGCATCATATTCTTAGTACCTTAGAACTGCAGGAGCAGATCATTCAGTTCCATTCAGTTCCATGATCATTTCAAATCATTCAGTTCCATTCTTTCATTTGACAGATGAGAAAAATGAATCCACATAAGATCATAGCAGTTAAATATTCTTATCAGGACTAAAATCTAGGCATTCCCATATCAAAGCAAGTGCTTTTCTAATCAGTATCTGGAAAACTAAAGGTTTCATACAACTAAAGGGACTTAATTTTCCACAACCCAAGAGTAATAGTTTTAAAATAATAACACAGAAGGCATTGGGATAACAGTGAGGGATAGATGTAAGTTAAAAAAATGGAGGGACAATCATTGGTTAAGGTAGGGGTGTGGGGGGCAGAGGTCTCAGCAAATCATATTGTCATAGAAGCTAGAGCAATTAGTCTGTAGGTAGGAGAAACTACCCATGTTCATATTCCTCATTGTGATTAGTACAGTGCCTTACAAGAGCAACCATATTATCTCCAGTCAGTAAAAGGCAAAAAAATGAGGCATCCCAGAGACCTTAAATATTGTTTAATGAGTTTAATAAGAAGATCACCTTAACTCACCAAGTCCTTCACTTCTTTGCCCTCTTAGGCAAAATCTTCTCCAAGTTTTGAAAAATTTAGTGTATTATTTCTAAGTATTAAACGACTCTATGATATTCTTGTGACTTCCATTTTTTTGGTACACTGTGTGAAGAGTTAGACTGAGACAAAAGTAATGCTAGCTACTCCCTCATTTAGTACCTCCATCCTTAGGCATGTATGGTGTTATTTAGGGAGCACTAGAACCTTTGGTGTGAGAGCTTTTGGAGTCCTTTCTTTCATATATGTATATATATATATATATATATGTGTATATATATATATATATATACACATATATATATATGTATGTGTGTGTATGTATTGTTAATGTTTCTTATTGATTTTTGAATTTTACAAGTTTTCCATCTTGCTTCCCTTCCCCCATCCCCCCATAAAAGGCAGTCTGATAGTTTTTACTTGTTTCCATGCTATTCATTGATCCAAATTGAACTTGTTGAGAGAGAAATCATATCTTTAAGGAAAAGATACAAGAGATAGCAAAGTTACATAATAAAATACTTTTTAAAAAATTAAAAGTAATAGTCTTAGGTCTTTGTTTAAACTCCACAATCCTTTCTCTGGATACAGATGGTATTCTCCATTGCAGACAGCCCTAAATTGTCCCTGATTGTTGCATTGATGAAATGAGCAAGTCCATTAAAGTTGATCATCACCCCCATGTTGCTGTTAGGGTGCACAATGTTATTCTGGTTCTGCTCATCTCTCTCATTATCAGTTTATGCAAATCTTCTAAGCCTTCAAAGGCTTCCAGGCTTCTCTGAATTCCCACCCTTCCTGGTTTATAACAGAACAATAGTGTTCCATAACATACATATACCACAATTTGTTCAGCCATTCCCCAACTGATAGACAATGTACTCAATTTCCAATTCTTTGCCACTACACACTATTTCGCCACTATTTTTGTACAAGTGATGTTTTTACCCTTTTTCATGATCTCTTCAGAGTATAGACCTAGTAATGGTATTGTTGGATCAAAGGGTATGCACATTTTATTGCCCTTTGGGACTAATTCCAAATTGCTCTCCAGAAAGGTTGGATGGATTCACAGCTCCACCAACCATGCATTAGTGTCCCAGATTTCCCACATCCCTTCCAACATTGATCATTGTCCTTTTCTGAGTCCTTTTTGTGTCCACCTTCTTCCAACTCTCACCTGGGGCTCCTAGAAGCACTCTAATAAACCATCACAGCAGGTAGGCTAAATCAGGTTGAGTACGTGACAAGCCTCAAATCCATTGGTGAGTTAGGAGGATATCTAGTCCCCAAGCATGCGAAGATTTCTCCCAGCACAACAGATGGATGAGAATAATTTGTTCCAATAGCCACATAGACAGCTGAGCTGTGGAATTCTTAGAGGTTGATAAAACAATGTCAGTGCCGTCAAAAGCTATTGCATTCCAGTCATCTTAACTCACTGTTGGATTTAGATGACTGGAAGAGAAAATGAGGCTAATGATTTAGTACAACTCTGCCTCATTTAAAATTAATTCAAGAGCAAGTCAAAACATCACTCTATGATGTCATTGAAAACAAAGGATGAACAACACCATCCCTAGAGTGGATAAATTAAGCTTATTATGTTACCCAGGTTAGCATGAATTAAGTTTATTCTCCTGAATGAGTTTTCTATTTGATTATCTCTAAAACTAAGAATGGAACTAAATCACAATTCTATAGTTCTTAGATATAATGAAGCTTGAAAATTGCTTCAAAACCAGATGCTAAAATAGATTCATCTAGATCAGCAAGATGAAAAAGCATGACTGTCACAGCAACAGAATACTTTTTTTCATTCAATTTCCATAAAAGTAAAGAGAAAAGAGCACTAAAGGTCAGGGGAAGTAGTTCTGTAAGATTTTAGAACTTTGACTAAAAACAGTGACAAGTCATGACTTCAAAAGACTGATGAGAATGCTTCTTCATATATGTATAATATAGAACTAGTTAAAGTAGTACTGGCATCTTTAATTTTCTGGCATCTCTAAATCTTGATGTTTTGCTTAGTTATCCAAATTTATTTAAAAGAAGTGCTTCTATTCAAGGGAGAGAAGGTATTAGTAGATAGCAATAGATATGAAAAAGCATATTTCAAGTTGTACAAGGAAAGAGAGGTGAAATGTAGAATAGCTCCAACTAGATCAAGCATAAGCATATGGATAGATGGATAGATGAATGTATATATGTATGTGTATATACGCACAAATATGTATTGCATATCATACTATACATATAAGCATATGTGTACTTATAGATATATATTTAAAGAAATGATTTGTGTAAAACGATAATATATAAATATATTATATAAACAAAAATAATATAACTATATGTTATATAAGTTATTTAATATATACTGAGCACAGATGCCTCTGGAGGAGAGAACCAGGTTGATATTTTTCTCCTCCATTTTTTTTCAAAAATTTGAGACAATTTTTTTTATTTGACAATTTATTTTTTTCCTGCAGAATCTTCATTTTTGATTTTGTGAATTATAATTTTGAAAAACTGGCTTTAAAGAAGCTCATTGGGTATTAAATGGAGACACTTGACCTTGCCTTTAAATTCAAACCATTTTGACTTTCATTAAATAGCAAATAATAAGCTAGTACACGTGTCCTTAATTAATTGTTTAGTTTTGAGGGCTTATAATAAGTATAAATGGTCTGAAACTCTGAGGGTCTGCTCCTCCCAAACTAATAGCTTTGAAATGGTAAATTGGACCATCTTTTATTTCAAATATTACCTAGCCCTTAGTCATTGAATGGTCATGGACTCGAGACAAATTGAATCCTAGAAAAGATCTTCATTTAAAAGAACCAAAGTGGGGCAGCTAGGTGGCACAGTGGAAAGAGCACTGGCCTTGGAGTCAGGAGT
Organism: Macrotis lagotis; assembly: GCF_037893015.1. NCBI lineage: Eukaryota > Metazoa > Chordata > Mammalia > Peramelemorphia > Peramelidae > Macrotis > Macrotis lagotis. The sequence goes on along the minus strand of NC_133666.1, from coordinate 204,345,669 downwards.
ACCTGAGTTCAAATCCAGCCTCAGACACTTAATAATTACCTAGCTGTGTGGCCTTGGGCAAGCCGCTTAACCACATTGCCTTGCAAAATCTAAAAAAATAAAAAATAAGAAAAAAATAAATAAAAGAACCAAAGTTACCCACTGCATCCTGGGCCATCACCAGTTGTCTCTAATCTTTGTCTTGCCCGGTGATTCCAACAACTCTGGAGGAGAGAGTGAAGCTAACAACTTCACATAGATATGCCTTACGCAAATTCAGTTAATAGGCAAGTCAGGGCATTAGTCTCAGTATGTCATTGGTCCTTTTTAAGAAGAAAGGATGAACACAACAAAAACAATGTTAAAATAATATATAAATATATAATATCATATAATTATGCTATTTGTTACAAAATTGCATAAAATATATTATGCTATGATAACTAAATAAGATATAATTATAAAATATAATTATATAAAATATAATATCTATAATAAATATAATACATAAATGTATATAAACATATACATGTATAGGGAGTGTATATATGTGTGTATGTATTATTAATTTGTATAAACACATTTAATATATATTATATATAAAATGCATACATATATTTATATTAACCCAAACATTTTCTCTACAAAGAAAACTGTCCTTAAAGTCAGGAAGCTCTGAATCCATTTCCCCTCACTAAATGTTTCATTAACTGTCAAATTGAGATAAATGATTGTAGTATCTATTTCACAGAGATGTTATAATCATCATCATAACTAACTATAAGCAATAGCTTTAAAGTTTTCAAAGAGTTTTACATATATTACACATTTGAGCCTTGCAATAACCCTTAAACTAATTGCTATAGCTGGGGTCAGAGCCAATATGGCAGAATGGCAAGAAGCAGGAAGTATATTCCTATCCACAAAATCCTTCCAAATAGATCTAGAAAATGGATCAGACTGAATCCTAATGTGGAAATCCAGGAAAAGTCATAATGAATTTGTTCAGCCCATATCCACAGAATGCAACAGGACACAAAGGCAGGTCTGCTGAATTTGTGGATCAGGTCCAATTAAAAATATGCTAAGTGAGCCCTCCAGCATCCAGAGGAAGACTGAAGCAGGACAAGGTAACATCCCAGACCCCTACAACCCTAAACTCACCTGATACACCACAATAAACTGGAAGTTTTGTCATTTGCTTCTCTGTTCTAGGTATAGATTCAGGGCAGATTGAGAAATAAAGAAAGGAAGAAGTTCAGAAAATAGCAGCATCAGTTGTAAGGCTTAGACTTCGGGTTCAGAGTGGTCTTATTTTTGTACAGCTACCAGAGAAATAACCAGGACAGAAATTCTAGAACAAAGGGGAACCCATAATATTACCACTCTTAAATCAATAAAACATTTCAGCTTGCTTCTAGAGGCCAGAGATCAGCAGCAGTCTCTTCTGGCACATACTCAAATTTAGGACAGAAACTTGTAGAGTTCAATCCAGGCGACCAGCAATCAGACTTTGCCCTGGATCAAACTCCTTTGGGAACACTGAAAGCTTGTAGATCCGAAGCATGTCTTTGATATTCTGAAGTAACACATTTAATACTCCAAGAAAGCAGCATCAAGACCAGCCTAGCTAACCTCTAGAAGTGTCACAGAAATTAACTCTAACATCAGGAAGTGTTTTGGAAAAGTGAGTATCCAAAGAATTCTACCACAAAGTTCTATTATGGCAGCAGGGAAGGTTAAGATATAAATGCAAAAGAGAATGATACCAAAACATCTAGAAGGAAAACCTCCAAGGAAAAATATAGCCAAAGCTTCAATTCAACTAGAATTTTTAAAAAAAGATGAAGTAATAGATTTTTAAGTGTTTAATTTTTTATTTTGTAAATGAAATTGCTTGAAGGAAAAAAATGCTTAAGAACTATGACCAATGCAATAGTTTACAATAACTTCAAAGACTAATGATAAATAATTTGTCCCTTCTTGACAAAAAAAGGTGATGAACTAGAAGTACAGAATATATTTCATTCAGACAAATATATTTCAGACATTAACACTATGTTTATTTGTTTTCCCTATTTGTTACTTATTTGTTACAAGTGAGGGCATTTTTGATTGGAAAAATTATGGAAAAAAAAGTTGATGATAGGGAAAATACTCTTAAAATGAAGAAAAGAAGGGAAAAACATTTCAATGGAACATTAAAATAATATACAAAGGGAAAAGAAGGAAGTTCAAAAAAAGACAGATATACAGGGCAGTGTTGGAATTACCATGTTGAATATAATTTATACTTTTAAAAATAAGCTATATATGATGGAGATTCATGATTTTGTTTATAGTTTTCTTTTTTATAATATCCTATCAATGAAATAATATTTCAGTTTAAGTTCTTAATGATAAAAAAGGAAATATTTTTCAAAATAATTTATGTTCTACAAGTATGCCATTTTATTCCACTCCTGCATCTGAACCACCAAATCGGCCTGAGTCAAGCCTGGTCAGAACATATCTGAACAACTTCTACCAAAGATTCTGACATTGCAATCCATTAAATACCTAGGAACAGAGACCTGGTCAATAGTGATTATTTAATCAAACCAAAGGTTTTCCTACTTAATAACAAGAATATAATAGAATTTACTAAAATTTTCCCCAATTGAAAAATTAGATACAGAAAACTAATTCTGGAGTAGACACTGTTGCAGAATTGCATCTGACATGACATATTTGGATAATTTACCAAAAATATGTATGCTCCACATTCAATAGAAAATGCAAGTCAGTATATTCTGACTTGCTTTAGCCCCCAGCATCTCTACCGTCTCCCTTGCAATTAAAACCCAGGATTCTTAGGCAATGTTTGAAAATAGTCTTCTGTGATTTCATTACCCCCTGTGCTACCTGAAGCATGACTCATTACCTCTAAATTTTATCATCTACAACATGCAGATATAGGTAGGGTGTCTGACAGTTTACTTAGACTAAGTGTTATAAGCAATGGGGTGGCTGCTGAGTAAGTGCTTCCATGTGGAGTTCTTCTCTAGTGCAAAAATTACCTTCCCTAAGAATAATTGTGACCTTCTAAAATAATAAGAATTAAGATTCAAAAGAGATAGTATCACTAGGAACAAAGTAAATTAAAATGCAAAATACACAATGGATAATAGACTCATGACATGAAGGGTTTGACCACACCTTGGAGGATTTTCCCACTTTACTTGGTTTATAGCCCTTACTCAGACTACCTTGGAAAATGTAGGCAATAGGATCTGCAATCACTGAGACTGATTTCTACCTCTGCATGCAAATGGTTTAAAAATAGTGTAGAAGTTTTGTTAAAAGAGGGAAAATAAAACAGAATCCATGAATAAACAAGCAATTGTCCCAAATAAGTATGTAAATCTCAAAGTATCTAAAATTTTCATTTAGATAAGCTTCTTGGAACTCTGCCATCTTCAATTAATGATTATCCTTACTATCTGTTTTCTGTCAATTGTAGAGACAGGATTTTATTCCTCTCTCTATAAATCTACAAGACCTTTCTCCACCTCTGTATTTTATTCAGACAAGAATAGGATAACTCTCTAGAAGAAACTCTAAAAGATCCTCCAACGGCAAAGTCTCCAGAGTCCTTTTTCTTTTTCCAGAATCCTCTTTCTTTTTCCTCTCCAAATGGTTTTTTCCTATTCTCTTTCCCTTTCTCTGGTCTTCATTAAATACTAGCATTGTCTTTAAGCAGGCACATTTTCAGAGACTTGCCAATTTTAGCTAACAATAATGGATTATGAGCATATGGGCTTTGAGAGGAAAGATACTGCACACATTTTTCTACCAAGAGCTTGTTACAGAAACTGTTTATGAGACTACAACACCCCATATCTGTTAAGAGTCAGTACCCTTTCCACCTATGGATCTTTTTTAGTAATAGCTAATAGAATCACTGATGGTAATGAATACTATTGAGTTTTTGTTCTGTCCTTTTCAGTTGTGTCCTACTCTTTGTGACCACATGGTTTTCTTGGCAAAGATACTGGCACTAGATCATTTTACAAAGGAGGAAACTGAGGCAAATAAGGTTAAGTAACTTGCTCAGGGTCTTTCATTTAGTAAGTATCTGAGGACAGATTTGAACTCAGAAAGAGGAGCCTTCCTGACTCCAGGCCTGGTGCTCTATCCACTGTATCCATCTTGTTCCATTAGACTATTGAATAGTTAGACAAAATTGTACATAAAAATGAGGGGAAGAGGGGTTGGGAATGTTTACTAGGGTCTATCAAGGAAAATCCAGGTTCAAAACAAATATATTGTGAGAAAAATTTCATTGTGATCCCTACTCTATTCCAATCAGCATCAATAATTGATTTGATATGATTCTATAGTAGATTATATATATATATAATATATATATATTATATATATATATATGGTCTCAGAGTTGTAAGTTACAAATTGCAAGATTATTTGCATAATCATAGGAAGCTAGCTAGAGGCCCTCCATCCTTGTGAAAGAGGTAACTTAATTACATGGAAAGTCTCCCAATTTATTTTTGTGCCTCTGGACCATTCTCTCTTGTCAAATATAAGCAAGTGATGCTCTTGTGACCACCTTGTCAATGGAGATATTTCTTGCTTCACCCAGCTCATGACCACACTGACATCTTGTTTTTACCTATTTCCACATATGCATCATCAGCCAATTGAAATATTTTGTATAGTTACTCTAGCATGTCTAGGTAATAAACTCTACATATATAAGGTCCTGGAAGAACAGGATATCTCAGATTATGAGGAAGATTTAATGTCCATTCGTTAGAGGGGACTTTAAAAAAGTACCATTGGTATAGAGCTTTGCCTCAGTCTCTTTTATTGAAGGTAGGACAATTTTAATCTCCACAGTACAAATCCATCAGAATTACTTGAACGCATTGATCCTCAACAGCAGCCCTTGAGATACAAGATATAAATCTTTCTGAAAAGAAGTTCAAAATGGATTCCTAATCAATACATCCTGTTCAAGGTCCAGAGAAGGCTTCGATATGAAACCACCCAAGAGAAGCTAATAAACAAAGATAAAATCTATGATTTATCTCAAAAGGAGAAAAGAGAGAGAAGGACTGAGAATAAATTCAAGAATCCTCTCATTCCCTGTCAACAAAGAAGGGGGGGAAAAAAGAGCTTTTTTGTTTGTTTTCCAATAAGAAGAAAGAGTAGCAGGAAGACTTGTTTTGAAGCTTTGACTACTATATTTCCTATAATTAGATAAAACTTTAGGGATCAGTTACTCATCTTAACACTCTTGGAAACTGAGGCAACTTTGTTCAAAGGGGGGCCAGACTCACCCCCATTTGACTCTAATGTCTTGACTAGATCTAAATATATTTTTAAAAGTGAATCAAACAATCTGAACTGAGTGAAGAAACAAGACTGGACACTTCTTTGAACAAACCAAAGATATTATGTTACTGGGTTACTAGGGCAAGTGACCCAGCAAATAAAAAACTCCAGAATTTCAGAACCATGATATCCTTTCTTCTCCAGAAGGTCCAGAAGGTAAGTTTGCTGCAGGGTATTATATTTAGTTGTTCTTCAAAGTGTTAATTTCCCATTGAGACATAGGACATGTTCAAGGAAGACTAGTACCTTGGTGTGAGAGCTACTGAGCCCACTTCAGGGCTAACTTCCACCTTTGATGTCCACCTGAGCCACCACTCACCTGTGGCTCCAAGAAACTGTAGCATGTACAACAGTCACACCCCATCCCTAAACCATTTCAAGAGGTGGGCTAAACCAGGTTGAGGTAATAGAGGGAATCTCAAACTCATCAGTGAGGAGGGCAGAGCCAAGATGGCAGTGGGAGAAGAACGTCTCTTAGGGTGCTCTCTCCAAAATATTTCAAAAACCTTAAAATTATGACTCTAACTAAATTTTCAAGAGACAGAACCCACAGAAAGATCCAATGAGGCAATTCTCCAGCCCAAGGTAACCTGGAAAATAGTGGGAAGTTTTATTCCATGGGATTGGAAGAGCAACACCACACTGGAGAGAAGGAGCATCAGTCCCCCAGGAACAACCCCAGGGCACCTGGGAGCTCTGGCTCCCAGCAGCAGAAGCAATTTCTTGACCTGCACCTCACAGGGAGCACCAAGCACAACTTGGAAGATCAGCAGGGAGACCTCTGCCAAAGCAAGCATGGAGCCCAGGGCCTCAGCATGGTCATAGCACTCAGTGAGGCCCCAGCAGCCCAGATCCAGGAAATGGAAGCAGGCCTGCAGAGTCACCCAGCAGGAGCCTCCAGGCAGCTGGAACAGGACTCTGGGACTCTGACCACATTCAGACCCTGGTCCCAGTCTAGGCCCCCCATATAGCAGGGACCCCACCCCTGCCCTGTGACAGAGGGGTGAACTTGTGATCATTCACAGACCAGGAGAGCAGTCAGAATCTCACACACTGAGGTCCTTGTGGGGGTCTTCCAATAATACTCAAAAACTCAGGAAGCATCCCAAAACCAGGCATAGGCTGTTGAAATGAGTAAATAAGGGAAAAAAGGAACCAGACTATTGACAATTACTTTGTCTATGATTCCATAGAGGATCAAAATACTCAATGTGAAGATGAAGTAGTCCAAACTTCTGTCTAAAGACTCCAAGAAATGTAGAAGTTGGGTTCATAATATGACAGAGATCAAAAAAGATTTTGAAAATCAAATAAGGAAGGTAAAAAAAATGGGAAGAGAAATGAGAGCTTCAAGAAAGACATGAAAATGAAGTCAGCAGCTTAAGCCAAGGAGATCCAAAAAAAAATGCTGAAGAAAATAACATGTCAAAAACCAGCTTAGGTCAAAAAAGTTATTGAAGAGAAGAATGCTTTAAAAAAACAGAATTGGCTGGATGGAAAAGGAGATAAGAAAGCTCTCCCAGGAAAACAAATCCTTCAGATGTAGAATGGAGCTAAAGGAAGCTGATAACTTTGCAAGAAATCAAGAAACAGTGCAACACCAAAAGAATGAAAAATTAGAAGAAAATGTGAAATATCTCATTGAAAAAACAACTATCTGGAAAACAGATTCAGAAAAGATAATTTAAAAATTATTGAGAAACCTGAAAGCCACAATCAGGAAAAGAGCCTTGATTTCATTTTTAGAGAATTCCTACAAGAAAATTACCTTGCTATCCTGGAAGCAGAGGGTAAAACAGAAATTGAGAGAATCCACCAATCTCCCCCAGAAAGAGATAAAAAAACCAATCCCCAGGAATATTATAGCCAAGTTCTAGAATTCCCAAGTCAAAGAGAAAATATTAAAAGCAGCCAAAAGGACACAATTCAAATATCATGGACCTGCAGTCAGGTTCACACAGTACTTAGCAGCAACTACATTAAAGGCTCGTAGAGCTTGAAATATAATATTCCAGAAGGCAAAAGAGCTTGGAATACAACCAAGAATCAACTACCCAGTTAAACTGAACATCCTCTTCCAGGGGAAAAGATGGACTTTCAAGGAAACAAGGGACTTCCAAATGTTCCTGTTGAAATGACTAGAGCTGAACAGAAAGTTTGATCTTCAAGTACAGGACTCAGGTAAAGTATAGAGAGTGGAGGAGAAGGGCAAATTATGAGGGACTTAATGATGATGAACTGTGAGTATTAGTGCATGGAAAGATGATACTGATAATACTTATATGAACCTTCTCATTTAATAGAGCAAGTAGAAAGAACTTTTATAGATGAAGCACAGGAAAGAGCTGAATTTGAAGATATATTGTAAAAAATGGAGTCAATGGGTGAAAGGGAAATGTACTGGGAATAAGAGAAAAGAGAGGTTATAATAGGCTAAGATATTTCATATATAAAAATATTTCATGTAGCTTTTGCAATATAATGGAAAGGGCAAGGGGAAGGGGAATGAAGCAAAATCTTCATTCTCATCAGAAATGGCTCAGAGAGGAAACAGAATACACACTCAATAGGGTATAGACATCTAGAGTAAAAAGGAGAGAAGGGGGAAAGAGGGAAGGGGGGATTTGAATGATAGAGGGGAGGGTAGATCATAGAAGAGGATAATCAGATATAACATATTTTCTTTTTTACTTTTTGCAAGGTGCTGGGATTAGGTAGCCTGTCTGGGACGACAGGGTCAGGCAGTTGCTGAGGCTCTGGAGTGGGATGCGGGCTTGGGACCTCTTGGTCCAGGGCCAGTACTCTGTGCATTGTACCACTTGGTTGCCCCACAGCACATTTTTGAAGAAGGACAGAGTGAAAGAAGAGAGAAAATATAATATATATATATAGTAATGGGGAGGAATGAATAGAGGGAATTACAATCAGCAACAGCAAAAATGGAAAAATATGGGGAAAATAGGGAAGTAACTTCTATGATGGATTTATGATAAAGAATGTAATCAACCTGAGACAGAGCTGATGGTATCAGAACACAGACTGAAACACATTTTTTTCTCTTTCTTTCACTTTACTTCTCATGAGGTTTTATCTTTTGCAAGGGGGGGGGATATTATGTTTACTTTTAGACAAGAATATTTTGGTAATGTGTAAATAAAAATAAATACCAAAAAAAATCTCATTGGTGAGTAGTGGAGGGGTGTCTACCCCAAGCATGTGAAGTCTTCCATTGGTGGAATGGGCAGAGGAGAACAATTCATTCTAATAGTCATGAAGTCAACCTGAAGCAGATGCCATGGAGCACTTAGATCTTGGATAGACATTGAAGACACCAAGGTCATCCACTGCATCACCATTTGTCTTGATTCTATTGTGCTATGCTAGATGATGATGACTTTGGAAGAGAAAGTGAAGCAGTTGATTTCGTGCAGTTCTACCTCACTTAAATTCAATTCACACACACACACACACACACACACACACACACGCACACACACACACACACACGCACTCAAACAACAAAAGACGTCACTCATAACCATTCTTCAAAGTCCTGTGGTGATAGGCAAGTTGTGAAGCAGCAGGAGCAGAGACAATGGGAGCTGGTGGCCCAGGGCCATAGAGTCATTTCTCTACTGAAAGCAGCAAGTGGGATTTGGCAGCCCTCTGGGTGATGGGCAGTCCTTTTAAGGATTGTATTATTCACCTCCTGATATTAGGAAAGGGCTAGAAAAGGTGTCCTAAAAATTGTCTGCTTACCCAGCCCAGACCTGATTACCACAGCAGATAGAGAACCCCACAGTGTGGTTGAGACACCAAAAAAATCTATTAAAAACTTGTTTACTCATCATTGGTGCATGGAACATGCACACATTCATATATAACACAAGATCCAATAGACCTGAAAGATGAAAAGCCCTTTGCTGTGAGAAAATTCAGCAGTTTTGGTATTCAAATAGCAGCCCAGAGTGAAACAAGGATGGCAAATTAAGATCAGTTTACTGAAATCTGAGCTGGATACACATTTTTCCTGGAGTGGTCACAGTGAAAGGGAATGCTGTGAAACTGGGACAGGTTTTTGCAATCGAAACTAATCTAGTCAACATTCTTGAATGCCTACCAAAAGGTGAATTACAGGCTCATGACAATGAGATTGACACTTCCAGGAATACTTCATGCCACCATCATTAGTGCCTATGCTCCCACCATGACGAGCAATAATAAAGTTAAAGAAAATGTTTATGTAGACCCTTATCATCAATGTAACAAAAGGAGACAAGCATATAATTCTGGGTGACTTTAATGCTAGAGTAGGCTCAAATTACCAGACATGACAGGGAGTCTTTGGGAGGAATGGAGTTGGAAATAGCAACAGCAATGATCACATTTTACTGAAGCCTTGTGCAACTCATGACCTTCTCATCATAAACACTGTCTTTTGTTTACCTAAATGTAATAAAACTTCCTGGATGCACCCTTGTAGCAAAAGTTGGCATCTATTAGACAATGTGATAGTAAGAAGAAGAGACAGACAGGATGTGTGGTGCACAGTGCTGGGCTGATCACAGGTTCATCCTTTCTAAGTTAAATGTTCATATTCAACCAAAGCAGTGGCCCCAAGGCAAAATGATGACTAGAAGAATTAATATCAAGAAATTAGAGTGTCTGAGCAAGATCAGTTTATTGGAGAGAAAACTGAGCCAACACACAGTTGGCAGAAAAGGAGAGGGCAACTTTCAGAGATCCAGTGTACAGCACTGCCTTTGTTCTGAGCCAGAACACTCACAAACACCAGGACAGGTTTGATGAAAATGATGGGGAAATACAGAAGCTGCTAAGTGAAAAACAAGACCTCTGCAGGTTTTACCAGTAGGGCAATTCATCCATTTCTAAGAAGGGAACATTTAATTCCATTAAAAATAAAGTTCAAGGGCAACTTGGAAAGATGCAGGACTCTTGGTGCAGTTAGAAGACACATGAAATTTAATTTTATGCAGACAGTAACAAACCAAAATGCTTCTAAAAGCAATTTATGGGCCAAAAACATATTTTGTATCTCAATTATTCAGTACTGATGGATCCACATTAATTAAGATAGGGATTTGATCCTAGAGAGATGAGCTGAACACTTCCATAGCGTTTTTAACAGACCATCATCTGCTGACCTCTTACCTCAAGGTGAAGTCAATCAGTCCCTAGCTGAAGTTCCCACTGAAGAAGAGGTTTTGAATGCCATTAAGTTCCTTTCAAGTGGCAAAGCACCAGGTGTTGATTCTATTTCACTTGAGATCTACAAGGTGGGGGGGGGGGTCCATTGCTTATCCAAAAACTGAGTGGAAATTTCCAGGTTATATGACATGAAAAGGTTATCCCCCAAGACTTCAAAGATGCCTACATTGTCCATCTCTATAAAGGTAAAAGAAATATATTATCCTGTGACAATCATAGCGGTTTATCTCTTTTAGTCATTGCTGGTAAGATTCTTGCCAGAGTCCTTCTGGTTGATCCTTCACCTGGAAGTTGGTCACCTCCCTGAGAGCCAGCTACCTTCAGAAAGGGTAGAAGAACCTTCAATATGATGTTTGCTGCCTAACAACTACAGGAAAAAAAAAACAGAGTTCTGTATACAACATTTGTTGATCTGATCAATCAAGGCCTTTGATATCATCATTTGTAAGGGTTTATGGAAAATTATGTCAAAATTTAATCACCCAGAAAAGTTCATCAGTATTGTATGTCAGTTTCATGACTGTGTGCATGCCCGGGTTTCAGATAGTGTGAGATGTTCTTGAGATTTCCCAGTCACCAATGGAATAAAACAAGAATGTGTCCTTGCTTCCATACTTTTTAGCATGATATTTTCAGCCACATTATCAAATATCTTCAACGAGGATGAACATGGCTCAAGATCAGCTACCGCACTGATGGCAAATGCTTTAACTTGAAAAGTTTACAAGTCAAGAACAGAATGTTGCAGATGATTGTGCCTTCAATGCAGCCTCTGAAACTGAGATGCAACAAAGTATGGATCTATTATCTGATGCTTGTGATAATTTTGGTCACTTACCTTGGTAGTGTCCTTTCCAAGAGGTACAAATTCACATAAAGGTTGACACTCTCATTGCCTGAACTAGCTTCATATCTGGGAGGCTCTGAAAGAAAGTATAGGAGAGAAGAGGTATTAGACTGACTATGGAAGGTCTCCAGAGCTGTTGTGTTGACCTCATTGCTTTTCTACCAGCACCATGTCAGGAAATTGAATCACTTCCATTTAAATTGTCTTAGGAAGATTCTAAAGGCCACCTGGCAGGAGAAGATATCAGACACTGAGGTCCTTTCTCAAAGCTAAACTGCCTGGCATTCCAACATTACTACAGAGAGTGCAACTATGATGGGCTGGACATATTGTTAGAATGCCAGACATACGCTTGCCAAAAAAAAAAAAAAAAAAAAAACTATTTCATGGAGAAATCACACAGAACAAGCACTCACAAGGGGGTCAGAAGAAGCAACACTGACACACCCTGAAGGTCTCATAGAAGAACTTCAGAATTTATTGTACAGCTTGGGAGACACTGGCATAGGACTGCCCAGAATGGCATGCCATCATCAGTGAAGGTGCTGCTCTCTATGAGGAAGACAACATTGAAGCAGCTCAAAGGGAATGTGACATACATAAGTTTAGAGTACCCACCCCAGGTGTTCACATGGACTATTTCTACCCAACTTGAGATAGAACATTCTGAACTTGTCTTGGTCTGATCAGCCACAGTTGGATGCACTGTAATTTCTCTCAAACATAGTGATGTCATTTTGGCCATCTTTGATAACAAAGGATGAGCAATGAAATGAACAAGTCTGTTAAGATTGATCATCAACCCATGTTGCTGTTATGGTGTATAATATCTTCTGGTTCTGCTTATCTCACTCAATTCATGCAAATTCTTCCAGGCTACTCTGAATTCCCATCCCTCCTGGTTTCTAATAGAACAATAGTGTTCCATAATGTTCATATACCACAATTTGTTCAGCCATTCCCTAATTAATGAACTCGATTGTTTTTTTGCTGACTTCTTTATATGCAATTGAACTGTATAAACTTCAGATCCTCAGCTAGGTGTGGAATGTCTCCTTCTTCAAAGGCCCTTAGTCATACTTCAGTATCTTTTTGTTCCATATAATCTTCAGCTTTTGCTACTCAAAAATCAGCACTCTCTTAATTCAAGTTCCATATTGAAATAAAATTAAGCAATCATGAATCAATAAACAAAAAACAAAAAAAATGAGGTTTATTTTGCCCTAACAAAGCAAGGATATGCATCAAGGTTATAGTGGTACTTAGCTTTTCCAGAAAAAAAGGCTCCCCTTTGTCTTCATCTGGAAATTAGTCTGGTTAGGTAGTTATCAAAGTATGGTGACACCTGTGGTCTCTGGCATACACCAAATCTGAAATGCCAGGAGCCCAGAAGGCTTGGGCTTTTTTTATTGGTTTTAGTCCAGAAAGTTGCATCAAGGAAGCTGGGTCCCTGAAAGACTGGCTCATTCCATCAGTGCAACAATCAGGAACAATTTTGGGCTATCTGCAAAGGAGAGTGCCTTCTATATCCAGATAAAGAGCCATGGAGTTTGAACAAAGTTCAAGGACTATTCCCTTTAATTTAGAAAAAAAAACAGATTTTATTGTCTAATCTTGTTACCTCTTAGACTTCTTGTCTCTTCCTTAAGGATATGATTTCTCTCTCATCACACTCAATTTGGATCAATGTACAACATGGAAACAAAGTAAAGACTGACAAATTGCTTTCCGAAGTAAGATGGGGGGGGGAATTGTAAAACTCAAATAATATCTTTAATAAAAAAAAATTTTGTAAAAAGGAAGCTGGGGCTAATCTCATTTCCTAGATGGAGAAAGTTTCACCAGGGAAGTTGCTTATTTGGGAATTGTGTATGAGAAAGAAATTGAAACAGGGCAGTGTGGGTATGTTCAAGAATGTGTTGTCTCCTTTGCTTCCTGAGACAAGAGATCTTCTCAGCCACTCAAATAATAATGTATCTGTTTTCCTTGTTAATAGATCTGGGTTGCACCTTGCTTTAATGTTACCTAAATAATAATTTTCTTTCAATTATAGGAGAAAAACTTTGATTTCTCTAACTCAATAACTTTTTTTGCACTATTGCTAAATCAAAGCAAAGTGCTCCCCTCCTGGCAAATTCCTCAGCTATGTGGAGTTTAGAGAAGTATATAAGTCTTTGTTCTACTCTGCAGTCTGGTTACCCTAGTGATACTTCCCTGTCCCATAGGAATCACATAGACTTCTATTAACTGAGCTTCCAAAAGAAAGAGAACTGTGGAACTATAGTTCTATCTCAGAAGCTCCAGAGCTGGTTTTTCTAATCAGGTTTCATATTCCTTAGCATACAGCAGCTACCTCCAGTCCCCAGGAGAATACTCTCTGAATTAGGATGGTCAAATTGGGCCCTAAAGAAATGTTTTAAAACATAATAAGTTTTATTCAAACTTCTAATTAATATGTCAATGGCAACTAGATCCTCATGGATGAGAGAATTCTCTTTCCTTTTGCTTCAAAGAAATGCTCCCATTTCTTCCTCATAGAAATATACATGACCACCCATTTGGAGGTCTTACATTATGCCAAGAACAGTTCTGGGCTGGGTTTGCCACCTGCATTGCCATTTGGCTCTTTTTTACACCAAAATGTAGTCTACCCTGTACTCTCATTAACTTCTTGACCAGGGGTCAATATACCATATCCCGCAAAAACCAGTCAGCAATAAAAATGAAGGGGGCTCTACCAAATGACTTTGCAGAGTTGCTCTGATGATGAAATAAGACAATTGTAATGAGTTAGGCCTGACTTGGACCAGTTCCTGGGTAGATTAATTGCAAAATTGGAATGGAATTAGATACTTATAATCCATCTAAGAATTAATAAATGAAGCTTTATTTAGTTATAGCAGGGGAAGAATATTCAGAGCAAGGAAAGGATTAATCCAAGAGAAACCAATGATTCAGCTCAGCAAGGCTTCCCATTATGACTTGTTCATTGTCATGAACCCCAAGGAAGGACTTTAGGTCCTCCAACCCTGACTATTTTGTATCTAGGTCATGAGTACACTTTGTCAATAGCCTAAGCCTCAGATGCCTAAGACAATTAATTCTTGTTAACCTAAATTTTAATGAAAATATTTGACTCACCAAAAATGGAGGTCTTGAATCAGGGCAAGAGAGTTGCAGCTCAGCCTAGTGCTGGGATACTCTAGGAGGGTACTGAGAATAGGGCTTATATAGGGTACGAAGGCAAAGAGAATGACTAGGCTAAAGCTGGGAGGGGTTAGGTATAAAGTAAGCTGTTTATATAATAAACAAAAATCCAAAAAGAAAATTTGAGAATCTCTGAAGAAGAGAGTTTGGAAGATCTACAAAACAATCAGAGGTTGGAAGTGACAAAGTCTGGTGCCAGCCCCAGGCAATTCATTGACTTGGGAGTGAAGACCTGGGTAGTTTCAGTCAGTTCCTAGACAAATGAATGTGTCATTTCCTTCTCTTGAATTTGAAATTTCAATTATGATGAAGAGAAACTCTAAAGTTTGATATGGTGCTGAAGCATGTTGAATTGGCCACTTTAGTCTAAAAGGATATCTAGAGGATAAGCAGGATACTCAGCCCATAACCAGTCATTTACCCCCTGATCATGTGCATTTTTTTCCAGGTTATTGGATGTTCATTGGGAGTTGGCACCCTCTTCAGGTGAGAGATGTATCAACTCCCTTCAGAGGGGTCCTTTCCATCTGAACAACAGAGAATTATTGCACAGGTACCTTTTCCAATAGACCTAACTACAAGATAGGTTGATTCAGGATTTAGTCCCTAGAAAATGACTGAGAAACAAGAAACATTCTCAAAAAGTTGAATGAATCCAAGCAGTAAGACACAGAGCCTGGTGATAAGAAAGTTGCTCAAATATATGAAAAGAAGACATTATTTAAATTTGAACTCCTCAATCTAATATATCTTATATGTGCTTGAATTTCAATTATAAGGCATTCAATGAAGACTTACTGATGTGCTGTCAACTATGTCAAACAGGCATCATCATTTGTATAATCAAAGTTTTGATGCTGATTAAAATGTTTATGATTATATTATGTTAATGAAAGTAGACTAACCCTATTAAAATGTGCAGGAAAGAAGTGATTCATGAACTTTGTATGTACAATTTAATTGCCCAGTCATTGTCAAGTGTTTTGAAAAAAAGTTCACTATCCTTTTATGATCAACATGAATGTATAGAAAGACACGAAACATCTCCTATACATTAGACCAAGGAGGAGGATGGGGGGATGATCTTTTAACTCATTTCTCATTGGTGTTTAAGGCAGTAATGAAAGTTAATCTCACCAGCCATCTTGATTTAGAGGTACAGTGTGCTTTTAGCACCATATTTTTTAAATTTTTATGAGAAATTAATCAGTAATCATCCTTTTGAAGTGAAAAAGAAAAAATAAAGATAGCATCTCATTAAGGTTGATTCTGATACAAATCACACTTGGTATGAAAATACAGTTTACCTAAAAATATCATTATACTAGAACATTTAAAAAGTAAATCCGGCAATGAAACAGAATAATGTTAATGGAAGGATAAAAGGTAAAAAATAGCATAAACATGCTTTAATAAAAACATCATTAGTAGTAATAAAACAAAATCCAGTTGAATACCTTATTTGAAACAAAAAATACTCAATCACATATCAAAGATAAAAGTATTAAATAAATATATAAATTCATTTTAATATCTGAATGATAGGAGCATGAAAACTTGAAATAACCTGTGAAACTTTAAAAAAAGATAACAGCAAACTTTTTAGCTACCACAACATTATTTGAGTGTGTAATATTTAATAGCATGTAATTAACTTTAGATTATGTTTAACAACATACTATTTTCAATTTCCCTCTCTTAGTTCTTTTCTATTTTATTTTGCTTCTTCTTTCACAATATAATTAATATAGAAAAGGGGGAAAGGGAGGGAAGGGAGAGAGGGAAAAAAATATGGAACTCGAAAATCTTTCAAAAATGAATGCTGAAAACTATCTTTGCATATTATTGGGGGAAAATTAATTGAAAAATTAATTGAAAAATAAAACTGCTAAACAGAGATATTGAGAAAAACTGTCAATCACAACACCAAAGGCTAAGTGAAACAAAAGTTTCCCTAGCCTATTAGGGAAGCCTAATACTTTTGTTATTTACACAGAGATCAAATGATTTTGCCCAGGTTCAAACATTTATTATAATGAGAGTATATTCCAGGGAGGATACTTTGAACCCAGATGTTGCTGACTTTAAGATCACATCTCTATGCTGCTTGTCCAAACTCTAAACACATTCAAATACGCTTGATAGCCTTGACAAGGTCAGTTCTCATTCCCAGATTTTGATCCTAACTAGAAACCATTCTGCTTAGTCTTCCTTGAACCAAGATTTTAAATTATCAATAAAAGAAAAGTAATTAACAAGAAGTGATCTCATTTCCTCAGCAGTAGATTTTGGAATTTACCAGGTAGGTGAAAATAGTGAGTCTAGGAATAGGTGAGGGCAAAATATCTGGGACCATCCTTCCCCTCAGTTCTTAAAATGAAAAGAATACTAAAGCCAATTTGGCCTAGCATTGGAATGGTAGAGCATTTTTAAGTTCTCAAGATTCTTTAGGCCCTCAAGACTTGCTTTTAAGACATGACTTTAATACAACTAAATAAATGTAGATACTTTCTTATTGGTAAACTGATTTATAAATTTCTTCATGGTTTTACCTCTGAATCTTGCATCTCCTAGGTATAAGCATTATAAAACCCTAAACCATATCAAAAACAGACCTGAAAATACAGGCTCTAAAAAGTCAAGTCAAACTTGATGGATGATATTATAGCAGAGAGAATTGTTCAGGGAAGGGACATTGCAAGGATTGGTGGGGATTCACTTATCAGTGAAGAAATCACAAGGCTCAAGTTCTAGGGCAGAGCCAAGATGGTGTCATGAAGCTAATAAACTCCTGGAGCCTTTCACTATCAAAGACAAATGAAGTCTCTACTCTGACATTCACACTACAGATCCCACCAAGAAAAAGAGAAGATTCAAAGAAATTTTCAACTGTAGACATCATGGAGGATCTTCAGTGAATGCCTGTCTCTTTGGGGGGAAAGTAGAAGTAAAGCCCAGGAGGTAGGAGAGAAGGAATGCCGGGGGAGACTTTAAGCCACAGCATAATCCAGATCCCAATAGCTTAACAATAGCAGAGGTTCCAATGGCTAGATAGCAAGCCAGCAGGGAGGATCCCAACCCCAAACAAAGTCTGAGCCCTGGGAACACCAGGTTAAAAGATAGGACTGGGTCAAGAACAAACCACTGTTAAATCAGAAGCTGGACATAAAGGAGGGGGGGAAAAAACCTCTGCAAAGGCAAGGCTTGGACTGCATAGCTAACATCTTGACCAACGATAAACTAGGGATCAGATCCCAACCCCAGCAAAAAAAAAAGCTTGGATCTATACTCCCTATAAGTCAGGACCAGAGCTAAAACAACAAAGATGAACAAAAAACGCTAAAAGAGCACTCACTATAGAAAACTACTTTATAGATAATGATGGCAACAATGCTTGAATGAAGAAGAAAGCAGTAAAAATCACTCATGGGGAAGTATCAAAATAGTCGATAAATTGGACTCAAATATAAAAGATCATCAAAGAACTTAAAAAATAATTTTAAATACAAAAGAAAAGAGAAAGAAGAAAAATGGAAAAAAGAAATGAAAGTCATGCAGGAAAATTATGAAAAATTTACCAAAGAATTCAACTGCATTAAAAATAAAAATGACCAACTGGAAAAGGAAGCACAAAAAGCTAATTGAAAATAAAACCCTAAAAATTAGAATTGAACATAGAAATCAATGAATCCATAAGACTACAAGATTACATCAAAAAAAATTTTAAAAGGCTGAAAAAAATTGAGGAAAATGTAAATACCTTTTAGAGAAAATGAATGACCTGGAAAATAGATCCAAGAAAGACAATCTATGAATCATTGGACTACTTGGAAAACATCATGCAGGAAATTATACCAGAAAATTGTCCAAATCTGCTAGAATAAGATAACAATATGACCATTGAAAGAATCCACAGAACCCCTCCAGAAAGAGACCCCAAGATAAAAACTCCAAGGCCTATAATAGCCAAATTCCAGAACTCTCAAAGGAGAGAACATTGCAAGCAAGAAAATGAAAACAATTCAGATATAAAGGAAACACAATCAGACCCTCCAGACCTATCAGCCTCAACACTGAAAAATCAGAAGACCTGGAATATATATTTCAGGGAAGCAAAAGCCCTGGGATTACAACCCAGAATGTGCTGCCTTGCAAAATTCAGCATATACTGTCAGGGAAAAATATGGATATTTAACAAAACAGAGGACTTCCAGAATTTCCTGACACAGAGACCAGAACTGAACTGAGAATTCAGTTGCCAAATATATGACTCAAGAGCTACATAAAAGGTAAATGAAAAGGAGAAGGAAAAAACAAAACAAAATAAATGTTGGTCAAGACCATCAAATTACATACAATCCTAAAAGGGAAGATATAATACTTCTAATTCTTTAGAACTTTTCTTCTCTTAGAATAATTAAAGATTAGAATTTAATTGAAGAGAATTAACCTAAAAGATAAGGGTATAATTGAGTCTTATCTCTCAGTTGAAGAGATCCAAGATGGCTTCACTATTTTTAAGACAAAAAGCCCTGAAGAAAAGCTGGGGGTGTTAACTTTAAATTTAAGTGTCTCATTATCCTTTGACTCACTTTAATCCCACTGTGTTCAGCACCTTGTCTATGAGGGCATCATAAACTGCAAGTACCTGAATCAGTATCTCTGTAATTTACAATCATTTGTAAAACTCTCAGGTAAGACCTCCAGAGTCGCCCAGTACTTAGAACACTTTAAGCATCATAAACTGGGAAGTCCTAAATTAGTGTCTCTGTAACTTATAAACATTTGAAAGGTTCTTAGGTGAGACCTCCAGACCCTCCCAGTACTTAAGAGATCTTTAAGATTCTTGTTAATTAGATTTAACTGGTGCTTCACTTAACATGGAATTAAATACCCTGGGTGGGGGGAGGGCAAAGTGGGAGAGAGAATAGGCCTTGCTTCATTTAACAAGGTGTTAAATACCCTGGGTGAGGAGGGGGGGGGGAGGTAAAGTGTGAAAGTAAATAGGACTTGCTTCAATTAACAAGGGGTTAAATACCTTGACCCTGATGGGGCAGGGGAGGAGTAAAGTGTGAAAGAAAATAGACCTGGGGGGAAGGGCACAAATAGTCAAGAAATGATATGGCTTTGGATGATACTTTGCTCCTGAGGAGTATTGTGTGTACTTGAAAGATACTTGAAGAATGGGTAAGGTAAAAAATGATTATAATTATAATTTGATGCAATTTGAGTCAATGCTCTTATCAAGCAATCAAGTAAACAATTTGTGATGATATCTTGATAACAATATGAGCTTCTGAACCAATCAAATAATCAAACTGTGACTGATGTTATCCCATTAATAGTATTAGAGCAATAAATAACACTAAGGAAAGAGGCACAAAGATTTATAGTTTTAGATGGAAAGAAAGGAGAATGTGAATGCTGAGTAAATTCTATTCAATGTATTTAGCCTAGAGAGGGAACAAGATAAATTTCCACTTGGGTTTAAAAATCTAAATTAATCTACAGGGAAGGTGGGACGATGGGAAAGGGAAAGATAAGGGAAGAAGGGACTGATAAAGGGGAAGAGAAAGTATAAATGAAAATAAACTGAAAGTTAAATATTTAAAAGAAAACTCAAAGGGGAAAGGTAGTAAAACTTTGGTGAAGAGGAATAAGAGAAAAGGAAAGAGAAAAACATAAATGGAGAAAGATACCATGGAGGGAAATACAGGATTAGTAATCCTAACTGTAAATTTGAATGGGATGAACTGTTCCATAAAATGGAAGTGGTTAGCAGACTAGATTAAAAAGCCAGAATCCTACAATATATTGTTTACAAGAAACACATTTGAAGCAGAGAGATACATACAGGGTAAAGGTAAAAGGTTGGAGAAAAATATATTATGCCTCAGCTGAAGTAAAAAAAAATGTGGGGTAGTGATCCTAAACTCAGATAAAGTAAAGCAAAAATCAATCTCATTAAAAGGGATTAAAGGGATATAAAAGGGATATAAAGAAGGAAACTAAGTCTTCTTAAAAGATACCATTGGTAATAAAGCTATATCATTACTAAACATGTATGCACCTAGTGGTATAGCATCCAGATTCCTAGAGGAAAAACTGGATGATTTACAAGGAGACATAAACAGAAAAATTTTAATAATAGGAGACCTCAATTTCTCTCTCTCTCTCAGAACTAGATAAATCTAACATCAAAATAAATAAGAAGGAAGTTAAGGAGGTGAATGAAATCTCAGAAAACTTAGATAGGATAGACCTCTGGAGAAAACAATGGGGGTAGAAAAAGAACTTACCTTTTTCTTGTTAGCAGATGACACCTACACCAAAATTGACTATGTACTAGGGCAAAAAAACATGGTACTCAAATGCATAAAGGCAGGAATAATAAGTACATACATCTGAGACCATTATACAATAAAAATTACATGTAATAAAGGGTCAGGGAAAGATAAACCAAGAACTAATTGGAAATTAAATAACTTTATCTTAAATAAGGGGTTGACCAAACAACAAAAAATAGAAATAATCAATAATTATATCTCAAAATTATAATACTGAGACATCATACCAAAATTTATGGGATGCAGCCAAGGGAGTTTTGAAGGAATTTTCATATCTCTAAATGCTTATATGAATAAAATAGAGAAAGATGAGATCAATGAATTGGGTATGCAATTCAAAAAGCTAGAAAAAAACAAATTAAACATCCCCAATCAAATACCAATCTATCAATCATCTATTAGAAATTATGAAAATCAAGAGAGAGATCAATAAAACTGAAAGCAAGAAAACCATGATCTCATAAAACTACGAGTTGGTTTTATGAAAAAGTCAATAAAATAAGCAAACCTTTGGTTAATCTAATTAAAAAAAGAAAGAAGATAACCAAATTACCAGTATCAAAAATGAAAAGGTAAACTAATTACCAATGAGGAGCAAATTAAAGAGATAATTTGGAGCAATTTTGCCAAACTGTATGCAAATCAGTTGGATAACTTGAATGAAAAGGAAGAATATTTACAAAATACAAACTGCCCAGATTAACAGAAGAAATAAATTAATTAAATACCACCATTATTGAAAAGAAATTAAAGAAACCATCAAAAACTCCCTAAACAATTCTTCAGGTCCAGATGGACTGACAAGTGAATTCTTCCAAACATCTAAGAAACAATTAATTCCTATTCTATGGAAACTATTTTAAAAATAAAAGAGGAAAGAGTTCTGCCAAACTCTTTTTGTGACACCAACATGGTGCTGATACCTAAACCTGAAAGAACCAAAGCAAAGAAAATTATAGACGAAATCTCCCTAATGAATATTGATGCAAAAATCTTAAATAAAATTTTAGCAATAAGACTACAACAAGTTATTACTAGGATAATACACCATGATCAGGTAGGAGTTATACCAGGCAGTCAGGGATGGTTCAACATTAGGAAACACTCAACTTAATTAAACATTTCAATAGCAAAACCAACAAAAATCTTATGATTATCTCAATAAATACTGAAAAAGTCTTTGATAAAATACAACATCCATTTCTTTTAAAAACACTAGAAAGTTTAGGAATAAATGGAGTTTTTCTTAAAATGATAAATGAAATCTCTCTAAAACCATCAACAAATATTAAATATAATGGGATTCAACTCAGAGCATTTCCAATAAAATCAGGAGTGAAACAAGGATGCCCATTATCACCATTACTATTCAGTCTAGTATTAGAAATGTTAGTAGTACTAATAAGAGAAGAAAAAGAAATTGAAAGAATCAGAATTGGCAGTGAGGAAGCAAAACTTTCATTTTTGCAGATGATTTGATGGTATACCTAGAGAACCTGAGAAAATACATCTAAATAACTTGTTAAAACAATTAACAAATTCAGCAATGTAGCAGGATATAAAATAAAACCACATAAATCATGAACATTCCTATATATGAACACCAAAGCCCAAGAGCAAGAGATAGATAGAGAAATTCCATTTAAAATAACTATAGGTTTTTCAGTCCTCGAGGTGGCGGTGGTCGGCTCTCTTCTGTTTTCTTTTGCTTGGCAGCCATTGTGTACGTGCGCAGACATGGCCTCCAACGACTACTCTGTCAGCCACACAAAGCTATGGGGCTTACCCTACCCAACCTGGACAAGGCTACTCCCAGCAGAGCAGTCAGGCCTATGGCCAACAGAGTTACAGTGGTTATGGCCAGTCAGCTGATACCTCAGGCTATGGTCAGAGCAGTTATGGCTCCTCCTTTGAACAAACCTAGAACACAGGCTATGGCACTCAGTCAGCTCCCCAAGGATATGGTTCAGCCAGTGGCTATGGCAGCAGTCAGAGTTCCCAACCATGGTCAGCAATCATCCTATCCTGGCTATAGCCAGCAGCCTGCCCCCAGCAGTACTTCAGGGAGCTATGGTAGCAGCTCCCAGAGCAGTAGCTATGGGCAGCCCCAGAGTGGGGGCTATGGGCAGCAGTCTAGCTATGGAGGACAACAAAGCTCCTATGGAGAGCAACAAAGCTCCTACAATCCCCCTCAAGGATATGGCCAGCAGAACCAGTATAACAGCAGCAGTGGGGGTGGTGGAGGGGGTGGTGGAGGTAGCTATGGCCAAGATAATTCATCTATGAGTGGTGGAAGTGGTGGCTATGGCAACCAGGACCAGAGTGGAGGTGGTAACAGTAGCAGCTACGGAGGTGGCCAGCAGGAACGTGGGGGGAAAGGACACAACCATAGCAGTGGTGGCTATGAGCCTAGAGGTCGTGGAGGTGGCCGAGGAGGCAGAGGTGGCATGGGCGGAAGTGACTGTGGTGGGTTCAATAAATTTGGTGGGCCCAGGGACCAAGGATCATGCCATGACTCTGCAGAACAGGATAATTCTGATAATAATACCATCTTTGTCCAAGGCTTGGGTAAGAATGTTACCATTGAGTCTGTGGCAGATTACTTCAAACAAATTGGCATTATTAAGACCAATAAGAAGACAGGACAGCCTATGATCAACTTATATATGGACAGGGAGACAGGAAAACTGAAAGGAGAGGCTACCGTGTCATTTAATGATCCTCCTTCTGTCAAGGCAGCTATTGATTGGTTTGATGGCAAAGAATTTTCTGGAAATCCCATTAAAGTCTCCTTTGCTACACGAAGAGCAGATTTCAACAGAGGAGGCGGCAATGGCCATGGTAGCTGTGGGCGTGCAGGACCCATGGGCCAAGGAGGGTTTGGAAGTGGTGGCAGTGGTGGTGGTAGCCGAGGCAGATTCCCTAGTGGAGGAGGCGGTGGTGGAGGACAGCAGCGAGCTGGAGACTGGAAGTGCCCTAATCCCACATGTGAGAATATGAACTTTTCTTGGAGGAATGAGTGTAAGCAGTGTAAGGCACCTAAACCTGATGGACCTGGAGGAGGACCTGGAGGAGGACCTGGAGGCTCTCATATGGGTGGTAATTTTGGAGATGATCGAAGCGGTGGCAGAGGTGGCTATGACCGTGGAGGGTACCGAGGCAGAGGAGGGGACCATGGGGGATTCCGAGGGGGCCGGGGTGGAGGGGACAGAGGTGGCTTTGGACCTGGCAAGATGGACTCAAGGGGTGAACACAGACAAGACAGACGGGAGAGGCCGTATTAGCCTGGCTCAGGCATCTCTGGACCATCTTTCCTTCCAGACCCTTCTGTTGATCCCTTTATTTTGTAACTGTCCCACCCAGCTCCCTATCCTTGTTTTGTGTCAGACTTTGTAATTGTAACCATGCCCCCCAGTTCCCATTAAATGCCATTTGTTTAGTTATTAAAAAAAATAAAATAAATAAAATAAAATAACTATAGGGGCGGCTAGGTGGCACAGTGGATAAAGCACCGGCTCTGGAGTCAGGAGTACCTGGGTTCAAATCTGTTCTCAGACGCTTAATAATTACCTAGCTGTTGTGGCCTTGGGCAAGCCACTTAACCCCATTTGCCTTGCAAAAAAAATCCTAAAAAAATAAAATAAAATAAAATAACTATAGACAACATTAAATACTTGGGAATCTACCTCCCAAGACAAACCCAAAAACTATATGAACACAATTATAAAGAACTTCTCACCCAAATAAAGTCAGATCTAAATAATTGGAAAAATATCAAATGCTCATGGTTAGGTTGAGCTATTATAATAAAAATGACAATTCTAGCAGAGCTAAAGCTTTATTATGAAGGAGCAGTCATCAAAACTGCCTGGTGCTGGTTAAGTAGAGTAATGGATCAGTGGATTAGGGTAGTTTGAAAAGAAACTGCAATAAATGACTACAGTAATCTACTGTTTGACAAACCCAAAGACACCAGGTACTGGGATAAGAACTCACTATTTCACAAAAATTGTTGGGAAAATTAGAAAATAGTATGGCAAAAACTAGGCATAGATCCACATCTCACATCCTATACCAAAATAAGATCAAAATGGTTACAGGACTTAAGCATAGGAGTAATACCATAGAGAAATTAATAGACCAAAAAATACTCATCTATCAAGTCTATGGAAGGGGGATAAATTTATAACCAAACAAGAATTAGAGCACATTATAAATTGCAAAATGAATGATTTTTTGACTATATTAAATTAAAAAGGTTTTGCACTAATAAAATCAATGTTGCTAAAATTTGAAGGAAAGCAGAAAGCTGGGAAACAATCTTCACAACTTGGAGTGCTGATAAAGGTCTCATTTCTAATATATATAGAGAACTGAATCAAATTTATAAGATCACAAATCATTCCCAAATTTACAAATGGTAAAAGGATATGAACAGTTTTCAAATGAAGAATTTAAAGCTATATATATAATCATATGAAAAAATTCTCCAAATCTTTATTGATTAGAGAAATACATATTAAAATAACAATGAGGTATCATCTCACATATATTAGATTGGCCAAGTTGAGAAAAAAGGAAAATGATCAATGTTGGAGAGGTTGTGGGAGGATTGAGACATTGATACATTGCTGGTAGAGTTGTAAATGGATCCAGTCTTTCCGGAGAGCAATATGGAACTATGCCCAAAGAACAATAAAAACCATTCATATCCTTTGACCAGCAATTCCAATTCTAGGTCTAGATCTAGAAGAAATTATAAAAAAAAAAAAAGGGGGGGGGAAGTTTTACATGTTCCAAAATATTCATAGCAGCTCTTTTTGTAGTAGCAAAGAATTGGAAATTGAGGGGATGCTCATCAATTGGGGAATGGCCAAACAAGTGATGGCACATGAATACTATGGAAACCATAAATGGTCAGACTCTAGATAAGCATAGAATGGCTTACAAGATCTGATGCTGAGCAAAGGGAGTAGAACCAAGAGAACAATATACACATCAACAACATTTTGTGATATACAACCTTAATGGAAGCAGCTCCTCTCAACACTTCAGAGAGCTAGGACAACTGTATTTGACTGGCTATGGACTATATTATCCCCAACCAGAGGAAGAAAAACAAACAAAACAAAACACACACACACACACACACACACACACACACACACACACACACACACACATTCACACATAAAAAAGAAAAATTCTTCCAAATCTAATGAACATTTTATAAGAATTATCTCTTATGGATCTTTTCCCCTTAATCCTAATTCCTCATACCTAAAATTGCTCATTTGTAAACATGTTTATTAAAATATGTATGTACAATGCTAATCTAACTATTTGCCACTGAGGGGAAGGGGGTGGAAAGGGAAGGTGGAAGGAAATTTTGTAACTTAAAAATATGCATGTACATATGGATGAAAATAAATTAATTTTAAAAATAAAATAAAATTTTATTAAAAAAATAAGAAATCACAAGGCTCTCTGACTCAAGGGATAAGAAACAGCATAAACTTTAATTCATAGGTTACCACAAAAAAAAACTACAAATTAATTCACAGAGTTCTTTAGAGTGTGTTTTTAAAAAGATAGTGTAGTTAACAAAGGAAAAAACAGCTACAAGCTGGACTGGTAAGAACTTCAAAGACAGTTAAGAAGGGGGAATGGGGAAAGGAGAAAGGGAACAGACATAATATGGGTGTCTGGGTGAGGATCAACATGGATCCAGTAGCTTAAAGATGGAAAGATGGACTTTTTTAAAGAAACTCCAAGGGAAGGAATCAGGTGGAGTTATGGCCAGAACTGTGAGGAGTTAGGGGGTAGCACTGGAAGGAGCTAGGGTAGAGGCAGGATGGCACCAGTCAGGGAAGGACTAAGGAGTGATTTTATGTTTGACATAAAGTTGTAGGTCTCTGTATATGTAGTGAAGTCAAAAAATACAGATTAACCTTAAATTCTTAAACTAAGATGAAGAATTTCTACCTTAGCTAAAGGTATCAGCTTGATTAGGGTCTTTGTTAATACAATATAGTCTCGAGGAATTTATGACATATAACTAGGAGGGCCTGGGTGAGTTAACTTGAAGACATGAATTTAAATAAGATTATATAGCAAACTAGTACAGAATCAACATAGAGAAGATTTAATACTTTCAAAAGATTAACTACTTTAACAAAGTGTACAGGTAAATTCCTTGCTTTATAGGGATTTACCTATAAAGGATTTACTTGTAATAATCTAAAAAAGAACTGTAACATTTATCTCAATACAGAAAAGGGGGAAAGATTATATTATTTCTCTCTGTCCAGAGTTTCCCTGCTTCAATATGAACATGATCCAATGCAAAGGTAATTGGCTAAGGTGCTAAAGTTCAAAACTCTCAAAGCAGTGTAGTATTTCATTGAGAATCTCCTCTTGGTAACTTAAACAATAAGATTGGCAAGATCTTAGGACTCTGCTTTTCATAGTTTGGGACATCTTAAAGATATTCCTGCCATTCCAAATTCACAATAAAAACATATCTGTGCATTTCCAAAGAAGCAGTCTCAAGCACTTGACATCATTCTTTTTAGCAATTGAATCTATAATAATCTATAACCCAAAGGAATACTGATCTAAAGTGATCAAATATTCACAATACAGATTAAGTGAGGTAACTTGTCTTAAATCATAGAATTAAATTTCCAAATCTATTAAATTTTAAATACCTTGTTTTAATGGTTAATATGATAAATTATGGCTTTTCAAAAGGATCTTATTAGAAGACATATTTCACTTAAAATAGGACAAGCTAATTCAATTAAAACTGGATCTATATTTTCAAAAGCTATACTTCTTAATTTCTATAAAGCCTATGCTATTATTATTTCAAAAAGAGTCCATTATTGGGGCGGCTAGGTGGCTCAGTGGATAGAGCACTGGTCCTGGAGTTAGGAGGACCTGAATTCAAATCCAGCCTCAGACATTTAATAATTACCTAGCTATGTAGCCTTGGGCAAGCCACTTAACCCCATTGCCTTGCAAAAACCTAAAAAAAAAATAGAGTCCATTATTATCAGTACACTAAATTTTAAAGGCACATGGAGATAAGAAGTTAGGTGACCAAGAAGCTACATAGTTAACCAGATTTAAATTTAACAGTATCTACTGTATAAATAATTCAGCTAAACATGATGTTAACCTCCAGAGTTTGTCCTAATAAAGGACATATATTAGCTTACAGAATTTGGTCTCAAGAAAAAAATAAATAGAATTAAGTTAACACACATGTTCATTAAATTTCTCTTAGTTTGTGGATTAAACAAACATGGAACATGGCTAGAAACCTGGGTCCAAAATGAAGTTCTGGGGTGGAATGATGATATTTATGTAACTGAATTATCAGAGGTGGGATCTGAAAAAATCTTCTCTTCTTGTCCATGTAGGGAGTAATCCTCAATTTAGTATGTACTTTATGTTACATACACTTGTGGGGAGGGAGCTCCATATCAGACATCCAATTAGAAGTGCCCTTCCCAATTCAGGACCTTTGTGCCTTATCAGTTATGTTAAAGACCTCCACAAAGCTTGGGAATCTTCTCCCTCCAGGATGTTGGTACCATCCAGTTATCTTTGATATAATGGGACTGGAGATTTTAAATTTGTTACTAAAGAGGGAAAAGCATACAAAATGTCCTTTTGTTTTTATGTGATTTTGAAACTACAAATCCTAATTTGGCGCTTCAGCTAAATCTGGGTTTACAATTTCTACCACTGGAGATCAATTCCCAATTAAAGTTTTAACAAATTTCTTAAAAACAGGTAAAAAAAAATTCAAGCTATATTCACTCTCTCTCTTTACTTCTTGGTGTAAAATTATCTTTTTGACAATTCTGCTTTGAGTGGCAGAGAAAGTTGCCAGTGCAAAATAAGATACATATTAATTGATTGGGGAAAGAAAAAAAAGAGTAATTGGCTAATAGCCCCACAACCTCTTCCTTTTCTTCAGCTTAGCTTGCAAGGGGACAAGAAAAATGTAACACAGCTTGATATATACTCAGGCACTCACACACACACACACACACACACACACACACACACACACACACACTTTAGCACAAAAAGTGCACCACAAGGACAGACACAAAGACAATAAACTGTACTGATAAAGATTTTTTTTGGGGGGGAGGGGGTTTGCAAGGCAAATGGGGTTAAGTGGCTTGCCCAAGGCCACACAGCTAGGTAATTATTAAATGTCTGAGACCGGATTTGAACTCAGGTACTCCTGACTCCAGGGCCGGTGCTTTATCCTCTATGCCACTTAGCCACTTAGCCACCCCCCTTATGCCACCTAGCCGCCCCCACTGATAAAGATTCTTAAAATACTTTTGTGTGCACATATTAAGTCCCTCTCTACATTTTGTAAGCCCTATCAATTTGAGCCAAGTTAATTGATCTTTTTTAAAGGGAGAGTCTTTTGCCAAAGGTGGGGGGGGGGCATTGATAAATGACATCATCCTCAGGTCCCTCAATTTTGGAGCCTGGAGAATAAAAAGGAAACACATAAAGGAGATCCCACTGTGGTCTTCAGTGCTGCAAATTCAGACAATTAAGTTCTGCCAATTTCCACATACTTGAAAGTATGCAGCACATAATTTGAAAACAGAGCCATCATTTGGGACCTATTAGAGTGGCCACAAATGATCCATCATTATGAAATGCAGTCATTTGTTTCTAGAGGAACTTGTCAGAGCAGACTTAAGTTAGCAAGTTATCCAAGGTACTCCAATCAAAGAATGCTAGGAACTTAAGAGAAAAGAGATGTGTGTGTTCTGCATTTGGCACTCACTGACCCAAGTCCAGCTCCTGAGTTGAATCTGTACCAGAAAATTTAGAATTCCTATTGGCATTAAGCATCTGAGTCAAAATTGGGGGCCATGCAGGGGTATTCAAATCTCATTAGGCTTTCCAATATGTCATCTAAATTTTAATAAAAACAGTCAATACAAACAAAGAATGTGAGTTGCAGTCTGGGGTACCATATAGCAAGGGCTGGATACCCTTGGAGGGGGAGGGTTTATATGGCATATTAAGTGGCTATAGGTGGACGGGGTTAGACAGCTCACATCTCACATCTTAAAAAGTAAATTGTTTTATATAATTTATATATAATATTGTTATATATAAGCAAAAGTTCAGAAAGAAAGTTTGGAAATCTCTGGAAGGGAAAGTTTGGGAGATCTTTAAAATAATCAGAAGTTAGAATGAGCAAAGTCTATACAGTTCCAGGTGATTCATTGCCCTAAGAATGGAAACCTGGGCAACTTCAATCAGTTCTTAAACAAGTGAGTTTGTCGATCTCTAGGACAATTTTAATGATGTTTGTCCTTCATTCTTGAAAAAGACCATGACATCAGGGATGTCATGATAAGCACATGAATTGGATTTGAGTGAGGAGGCACTGTGCCAAATCACCAGCCTCACTTTCTCCTCCAAGGCATCTGGGTCTAGTGGCCAGATAGGAATCAAGATGAAGAGAAGGCCCTGGATACCAGGCAATCAAGATTGAGTAACATGACCAAGGTCACACAACAAGTAAGTGTCAAGGGATTCGAACTCCTGCCCTCCTGACTCCAAGGTCTATACTCTGTCCATTGTGTCACCTAGATGCCCTTGGACAATTTCAATATCTTTTAAGGAAAACTAATGCAGGGGATTAGGTGATAGAATAAGAAGGAAATTATACCCCATACAACAATATGCATGAAATTGCTTTAGAAATGCTAAAATGGAGACTTCTAGCCAAGATGTTAGAGAGAAGCCAGGCACTGTGTTAAGGACTCCTGCCTTTTCCTCAGAACTAATAAGAATCAAGCCTCTTAATAGAATTTTGACTGATAAAACCCAGAAAAAGTACCTAGGAGAAGAATATCTCCCAGCAAAGTTTGTCTCAAGGGACCCAGCCAGCACAGGAGTAGTGGGATGAAATGCGAGGACTAACTTGAGAACAGCTGTAGAAACTGTGACTGTGTGAAAAGCAGGTGAGAGAACACCACCAGCAGGGCTGGAGGAAGAGTTCCAGTGCAGCAGGTGGGAGAGTTGCAGAGTACAACTAGACATTGATCCTTGGCTGCTCTGGAAAAGCAGGGTTATGAACTCCATATCTTCATGAGAGTCCCTGTATTTCTAGTTGAGTCCCCTCCCCAATCCCTGTGGGAAAAACGACTCTTCCCAGAACAAGCACAGTAATAGCCCCACCCCAGCAGCAGATGTCTCTGAGTAGAATAAGGAGAGTAGCTATCTAGCCTGAGGGCCCAGTCCACTATGTGCTAGGATAAATCAGATCCTCTTGTAACACTCCCCCTTCCCCCAAGGCCTAGGGAGTGAGCCACAAATCAAGATCAAAGACACTCCAGAGAAAGCAACCAGAAACCCCTATTGGCTAGCCCAATTGGAGTTACTAAGCCCAGTGAGCAAACGCTTTAAGGATTTCAACACCAAAGGTCTGTGAATCAGTGTCACCTGCTATACAAGATCCTAGGAAAATGAAGAAAAGTCAGGAGATGGGGGATCCATCAAAAGCTATCTTGAAGACAAAGATCCTAACTCAGAGAGATCTAGAACTTCTGAGGAGAATATGAATTGATCTCCAGTCCAGAAAGACTTCTTAGAAGAGACCAGGAAGGTGTTTAAAAGTCAATTGGAAAAATTGGGAAAAGAAATGCAAGAGAAAATTAACACCTTGCAACAAGAAAACAAATCATTGGAAAATACAATTGGACAAGTACAAAAAGAAAGTAATTCTCTCAAAACCACAACTGGGCAAATGGAAAACTCCTTCAAAAATAGAATTGACCAATTGGAAGAGAAGTTGCAAAAGATAAATGAAGAAAATTCTTCCCTAACAAAAAAAATGGAATCTGTGGATGCTAATCACTTCATGAGACAACAAGAATCTGTTAAACAAAATCAAAAAGTAGAAAAAAATAGAAGAAAATGTAAAATACCTCATTGGCAAAACCACTGAACTAGAGAATTACATCCAGAAGAGACAACTTAAGAAGCATTGATCTGAGGCAGCTAGGTGGAATAGTGCTTAGAGCACTAGCCCTGGAGTCAGGAGAATTTGAGTTCAAATCCAGCCTCAGACACTTAATAATTACCTCACTGTGTGTCCTTGGGCAAGTTACTTAACCTCAGTGTCTAATAAATTACAAAAAATTTTTAAAAGAGAATCATTGGATTTCCTGAAAACATTGAGGATTTTTAAAAAAGCCTAGTTCAATATTTCAGAATTTAATGATTGAAAATTGCCCTGATAACATGGAATCAGAGATCAAAATAGTTATTGAAAGAATCCATCAATCCCCTCCTGAATGGAATCCCAAAATGAAAATGCCAAGGAATATGGTGACCAAATTCCAGAACTATCTGATGAAAGAGAAAATCCTATAAACAGGCAGAAAGAAAAAAATTAGATACCAAGGAGCTACAGTAAGGATTACACAGGACCTGGCTACAACAACATTAAGCAAAGGGTCTGGAATACCATATTCCAAAGAGCAAGGGATCTTGGAATGCAGCCAAGAATTCACTATCCAGAAAAATTGAGTCTTCTCTTCCAGGGAAAAAGATGGACATTTAACAAAATAGAAGACCTCTTAATTTCCTGATGAAAAGACCAGAGATAAATAAAAAATTTGGACTTCACACAGGAGACTCAAGACACACATGAAAAGGTAAAAAAGGGAAAAGGGAAAAAAATTGCTATCCAATAAGATGAAACTGGCTATGTTCCCACCTGGGAGAAAGATTCTTATAACTCTTGAGAACTGTAACTCTATTATAAAGAATGCACTTAGCCAGAAGAAATGGACACATCACTTGTCCATGACTCTGATTGAATGATTTAAAAACATTATCTCCTTAAAAAGGGAGGGGGAGTAGAGAGAAGGGAGGAAGGAGGAGATTGAATGGGGTAAATCACATTACATGAAGAGGTACAAAGGACCTATTGCAACAGAGAGGAAGAAGGGAGGAGGTGAGAACTTCCTGAATCTTACTCTAATCAGAATTGGCTCAAAGAAGGATTAACATACACACTCTCAGTTAAGTTAAGAAGCTTATCTTACCTTTCAAATATAAAAGGGAAAAGGGGGGAGTGGGGAGGAAAAGAGGAACAAACAGAAGGAAGGAAAAGAAGGGGCAAAGGGAAAGGGAAAACACACTGAAAGAGGTCATATTCAGAAGCAAAATTCTGGAGAATATGGATAAAGTGAAAAAAGGGGGAAATACAAATAGAGGGAAGATAGCATGGAAGGCAATAAAAAGTTAATAATTATAACTTTGAATGTGAATGGGATGAACCAAGTGGTATAGCAACTAAATTCTTTTTTTTTTGCAGGGCAATGGGTTTAAGTGGCTTGCCCAAAGCCATACAGCTAGGTAATCATTAAGTGTCTGAGGCCAGATTTCAACTCAGGTACTCCTGACTCCAGGGCCAGTGCTCTATCCACTGCGCCACCTAGCCACCCAGCAACTAAATTCTTAGAGGAGATGAATGAGTAACAGAAGACATAGACAGAAAATCTATTGGAGACCTCAACTTCCCTCTCTCAGATTTAGATAAATCTAACCATAAAATAAAAAAGAAGGAAGTTAAGGAGGTAAATAGAATGTTAGAAAACCTAGGCATATGGGCAGCTAGGTGGTACAGCAGATAGAGCTCTGGCCCTGGAGTCAAGAGGACCTGAGTTCAAATCAGGCCTCAGATACTTAATAATTACCTGGCTGTGTGGCCTTGGGTAAGCCATTTAACCCCATTGCCTTGCAAAAAAAAAGGTAGAAAACCTAGGCATGATAGACCTTTGGAGAAAATTAAATGGGGATAGAATGGGATATACTTTTTTCTGAAGTACATAGCACTTAGACAAAAATTGACTATGTAGTAGGACATAAAAACCTTATAATCAAATGCTGAAAGGCAGAAATAGTGAATACTTCCTTCTTATATCATAATGCAATAAACATCAGGGGCAATAATTGGCCATGGAAAGATAGATAGACCTAAAACTAATTAGAAACTAAATAACCTCTTTTTTTTTAGGATTTTGCAAGGCAAATGGGGTTAAGTGGCTTGCCCAAGGCTACATAGCTAGATAATTATTAAGTATCTGAGCCTGGATTTGAACCCAGGTATTCCTGACTCCAGGGCCAGTGCATTATTCACTGCACCATCTAGCCGCTCCCTCTAAATAAACTCCTCTTAAAGAATGAATGGATCAAACAACAAATTATAATGATTTCATCCTAGAAAAATCACAGTAACAAGACAATATACCAAAACTTATGGGATACAGCCAAGGCAGTTATTAGGGGATATATTATATCTTTAAATGTTTACATGAATAAAACAGAGAAAGAGGAAATCAAAAGACTAAAAAAATTAGAGAAAGAACAGATTAAAAATCCCCTAATTAAATATAAATTAGAAATTCTAAAAATTAAAGTATAAATTAATCAAATCAAAAGCAAGAAAACTATTGAGCTAATAAATAAAACCAAGACTTAATTTTATGAAAAAAAACATAAAATTGATAAACCTTGGGTTAATTTGGTTAAAAAAAAATGAAAGAAGAAAACCAAATTTCTAGTTTTATAAATTAAAAAGGTGAACTCACCATCAATGAGGAGGGAATTAAAGTAATAATTTGGAATTATTTTGCTCATCTGTATGCCAATAGTTTTGATAATCTAAGTGACAGGAATGAATATTTACAAAAATATAAGTTGCTCAGGTTAAATGAAGAGGAAATTGAATACCTAAATAACCTTATCTCAGAAAAAGAACTTCAACAAGCTATCAATGTACTGCCTAAGAAAAAATCTCTAGGATCAGATGGATTCACAAGTGAATTCTATTAAACATTTAAGAAACGATCGGTTGCAATTTTATATAAACTTTATGGAAAAATAGGTGAAGGCAGAACTGTACCTAACTCCTTCTATGACACCAATATGGTGCTGATACATATCTAAACCAGGAAGAGTCAAAACAAAAAAAAATAAAATTATAGACCAATTTCCCTAATGAATATAAATGCAAAAATCTTAAAATATTATCAAAGCGATTACAGCAAGTTATCACTAGGATAATTCACTATGATCAAACTGGATTTATCCCAGGAATGCAGGGTTGGTTCAATATAAGGAAACCTGTTAGTATAATTGACTATATCAATAACAAAATAACAACAACAAACCTAAATATTATGTAATTTTGCTATCTCTTATACTTTATTTTCCTTCCTTAAGTATATGATTTCTCTCTGATCACATTCAACTTAGATCAATGTATACCATGGAAGCAATGTAAAGACTAATAGGCTGCCTTCTGTGGGGGGTGAGGGGAGGGAAGTGAGATTAGGGGGACATTCTAAATAAATAAATAAATTTTAAAAAATAACAAGCCTAACAGATATCATATGATTATCTCAATAAATGCTGAAAAAGCCTTTGACAAAATACAGCACCCATTCCTATGAAAAACACTAGTGAGTGTAGGAATAGATGGATTGTTCCTTAAAATGATAAGCAGTATCAACAAGCATTATATGCAATGGGAATAAGCTAGAGTCATTCCCAATAAGATCAGGAGTGAAACAAAGATGCCCATTATCACCACTGCTATTCAATATTGTACTAGAATGTTAGCTTCAGCAATAAGAGAAGAAAAAGAAAGAGAAGGAATTAGAATTGGGAAGAAAGAAACAAAAATCTCACTCTTTGCAGATGACATGATGGTATACCTAGAGAATCCTAAGAAATCATCTAAAAAACTACTAGAAACAATTAGCAATTTTAGCAAAGTTGCAGGATATAAAATAAACCCACATAATCCTCAGAATTTACACACACACACACACACACACACACACACACACACACATATATGTATACATATAATATATACATATAATATATACATATATATATATATATATATTACTAACAAGATACAGCAGCAAGATCTAGAAAGAGAAACCCCATTTAAAGTACCTTCAGATAATATAAAATACTTGGGAGTCTATCTTCCAAGGCAGACTCAGAAACTCTATGAAAACAACTATAAAACACTTCTCACACAAATAAAATCAGATTTAAATAGCTGGGCAAGTCAAGAGCTAACACAATAAAAATGACAATTCTACCTAAATTATACTACTTATTTAGTGCCTTACCAATCAAACTTTCAAAGAATTACTTTAATGAACTAGAAAAAATTGTAACTAAATTCATATGGAGAAACAAAAAGACAAGAATATCCAGGGATTTAATGAAAAAAAAGGGCAAAAGAAGATAGCTTAGTCTTACCAAATCTAAAATCATACTATAAAGCATAGCCATCAAAACTGCCTGGGACGGGCTAAGAAATAGAGTGGTAGATCTATGGAATAGACTAGGTGCAAAAGAGGCAGCAGGAAATGATTATAGTAATCTGTTGTTTGATAAACCCAAAGAGTCCAGCTTCTGGAATAAGAACTCTCTTTGCTTAAAAAAAAAACTACGGGGAAAATTGAAAGTATGGCAGAAACTTGGATTAGACCAACTTCTTACATTCCATACCAAGATAAGATCGAAATGGCTAAAGGATTTAGACATAAAAGACAATATTATAAGCAAACTAGGAAATCAAGTATAGTTTATCTGTCAGATCTATGGAAAGGGAAGCAGTTTATGACCAAGGTAGAGATGGGGAACATCATTAAAAACAGATTAGATAATTTTGATTACATTAAATTAAAAAGTTTTTTGTAAATCCTGCAAGCAGCCAGAAAGAAAAAATTTTACTATCAAGGAGCCACAGTAAGGATTATGCAGAACCTGGCTGCATCAACATTAAGGGATCAAAGGGCCTAGAATGAGATATTTTGAAGAGCAAGGGAGCTTGGAATGCAGCCAAGAATCCACTATCCTGCAAAGCTGAGCCTTCTCTTCCAGAGAAAAAGATGGACATTTAATGAAATGGAAGAATTCCAAAAATTCCTGATGAAAAGACCAGAGCTAAGTAGAAAATTTGGACATCAAACAGGAGGTTCAAGAGACACATGAAAAGGTTAAAAAAAAGGGGGGGTGGTAAAAGAAAAAAACTGCTATCCAACAAGTTGAAATTGGCTATATCACAGCATGGGAGAAAAGACTCTCATAAATCTTGAGATTTATAACTCTAACAGAGAGAATATACCTAGCCAGAAGTGATGGACATTCATGACCTATCCATGAGACTGCTATCCAATGGGATATAAACTGGCTTTAACCCCACTTGGGAGAAAGTCTCTAATAACTCTCAAGAATTTTAACTCTATTAGATAGAATAAACTTAGCTAGAAATGACTGTTACTCAGAATTTTCTATGACTCAGATAGAATGATCTAAAAAACACTATCCCCTTAAAAAGGGGAGGACAGGAAGGAAGGAGATGGGAGGAGGGAGGAGATTTAGTGGGGTAAATCTCATTACACTGAGATGTACAAAATACTTTTGGTAATAGAGGGGAAGAAGAGAGGCAATGAGAAACACCTGAATCTTCTTCTCATCAGACTTGGCTTAAAGTCAACCTACACATATTTAGTTAACTTAAAAAAAATCTAACCTTTCAAGTATTAAAAGAGGAAAAGGGGAGGGGGGAGGGAGAAAGGGAGGGGGAGTGGGGAATAAGGGGAACTAACAAAAGGAAGGGAAGGGAAAAGGGAAAGGGAAAGAAAGAGGAGGGGGTGATATAGGAGGGCAAACAAACTGAAGGGGGTGATATTCAGAAACACAAAATACTGGGGAATACGAATGGGGTGAAAAGGGGGGAAATACAAACAGAGAGAAGATAGCATAGTGGGCAATAAAGAATTAGTAATCATAACTTTGAATGTGAATGGGATGAACTCTCTCCCTTAAAACATAAGCAAATAGCAGAGTGGATTAAAAACCAGAACCCTACAATATACTGCTTACAAGAAACTCATTTGAAGCAGAGAGATACATATAGAGTAAAGGTAAATGTTTGGAGCAAAATATATTTTGCTTCAGCTGAAGTGAAAAAAGCAGGGGTAGCAATCCTTACCACAAACAAAGCTGCTGCAAAAATTGATAGCATTAAAAGAGATAAGGAAGAAAACTTTAACCTCCTAAAAGGTACCATAGACAATAAAGTCATTTCAATATTGAATATATATATACCCAGTGGGATAGCACCCAAATTCTTAGAGGAGAAGCTAAAAGAACTACAGGAAGACATAGACAGCAAAAGTCTACTAGTGGGAGACCTTAACCTCCTACACTCAGATCTAGATAAATCAAATTATAAAATGAACAAGAAAGAAGTTAAAGAGGTAAATAGATTGTTAGGAAAACTAGATATGGTAGACTTATGGAGGAAATTGAATGGGGATAGAAAGGAATATACCCTTTTATCTGCAATACATGGAACTTATACAAAAATTGACCATGTACTATGACATAAAAACCTAATGATCAACTGCAGAAAGGCAGAAATAGTGAATACATCTTTCTCAGATCACAATGAAATAAAAGTCATATGCAATATTGGGCCAAGGACATATAGACTCAGAACAAATTGGAAACTGAATAACCTCATTTTAAAGAATGAGTGGACCAAAAAAATAAATTATAGAAAGAATTAACCATTTTATCCTAGATAATGACATTAATGAAAGAACATACCAAAACCTATGGAATACACTCAAAGCAGCTTTCAGGGGATATATTATATCTTTAAATACTTACATGAATAAAATAGAGAAAGAGGAAATCAATGAACTAAACATGCAACTAAAAAAACAGAGAAAGAACAACTTAAAAATCCCCAATAAAATACCAAATTAGAAATTCTAAAAATTAAAGGAGAAATTAATAAAAGCAAAAGCAAAAAAAATGTTGAATGACTAAATAAAACCAAAAGTTTGTTTTATGAATAAACAAATAAAATTGATAAACCTCTGGTCAATTTGATTTTAAAAAAAGAAAGAAGAAAAACAAATTGCTAGTATCATAAATGAAAAAGGTGAATTCACTATCAATGAGGAGGAAATTAAAGTAATAATTCAAAATAATTTTGCCCAAATCTATGCCAATAAATTTGAAAATCTAAGGGAAATGGATGAAAATTTACAAAAATATAAGTTTCCCAGGTTAAATGAAGAAGAGATTAAATACCTAAACAACCATATCTCAGAAAAAGAAATTCAACAAACCATCATTGAACTCCCTAAGAAAAAATCTCCAGGGCCTGATGGATTCACAAGTGAATTCTACCAAACATTGAAGGAACAATTGGTTCCAATTCTATATCAACTCTTTGGAAAAATAGGGAAAGATGGAACTCTGCCTAACTCTTTCTATGAAACCAATATGGTGCTGGTACCTAAACCAGGAAGAATTAAAAACAGAGAAAGAAAATTATAGACCTATCTCCCTAATGAATATAGATGCAAAATTCTTAAATAAAATCTTAGTAAA
This sequence comes from Macrotis lagotis, assembly GCF_037893015.1. Taxonomy (NCBI): domain Eukaryota; kingdom Metazoa; phylum Chordata; class Mammalia; order Peramelemorphia; family Peramelidae; genus Macrotis; species Macrotis lagotis. The sequence goes on along the minus strand of NC_133666.1, from coordinate 204,306,153 downwards.
ATGATTACAAGTTATTGCTGGGATAATACATTGTGATCAAGTAGGATTTTATACCAGGAATGCAAGGTTGGTTCAATATTAGGAAAACTGTTAGGATAATCAATTATATCAACAACAAACCTATCAGAAATTATATGATTATATCAATAGATACTGAAAAAGCTTTTGACAAAATACAGCATCTATTCCTACTAAAAACACTAGAGAGTGTAAGAATAAATGGACTGATCCTTAGAATAACTAGCAGTATCTATCTGAAACCATCAACAAGCATTATATTCAATGGGGAGAAGCTAGAGGCATTCCCAATAAGATCAGGGGTGAAACAAGGGTGCCCATTATCACCACTACTATTCAATATTGTATTAGAAATGTTAGCATCAGCAATTAGAGACTAAAAAGAAATTGATGGAATTAGAATTGGGAAGGAAGAGACAAAACTCTTACTCTTTGCAGATGACATTTTGGTCTACCTAGAGAATCCCAAGAAATCATCCAAAAAACCACTGGAAACAATTAGCAATTTTAGCAAAGTTGCAGGTTATAAAATAAAGCCTCATAAATCCTCAACTTTTCTATATATGTCCAGCAAGATACAGTAGGAAGAGCTAGGAAGAGAAATCCCATTCAAAGTAACTTCAGACTTCTGGCCAAGATGGCGAAGAGTAGACAAGCACAGTTCTAAAGTCTCCAGATCTCTTCCCCATGTATCACATGAAACAAACCTCTTAAAAGAAATCCGACCCACAAAACTCAGAAAGAAAAGCCAGGAGAAAGAACATCTACCTCAGGATTTGTCTCCAGCAGCAGCTTTGGCCAATTCAGGTGGGTGAGTCTGGGCTCAGAGGGAGGATCAGCCCTGATCAGCCAGATTAACAGCTGAATTGGAACCAGGAGTTTGAGGTCCAGAGACCCGGACCTGCTGGATCAGCGGTGGGGCTGGACGAAAGGGGCTTGGGTCCCCGGGGAAGCAGAGGCACTGGTGTTGGTGCTGTCCCCCTGGAGCTCTGGGACCAGGAGAGGGGAAGAGCTCTGGTGCAGGAGAGCTGCAGACACCATCCCTAGGTTCCTCAGGTCTGAGAAACTCTGAGGGCAGGCCTCCATTGCACAGAGGCCTCTTCCCAAACAAATGCAAACTACTTCCGCCTCAGGCCCAGGTGTGTGAGCAGAAGAACCAGCCCAGCAGAGGAATGACATCAGGCCAGTGTAAAGCCCACCATTGATTGAAGGCAAAAGAATTCAATAGTTCCAACTCCTCCCTTCAGGCAAAGGGAGAAGGCCTCTCAACCACAGACAGCAACCAGCACCTCCTACTGGCCAGCCAGAGAAATTGCACTCAGTAAAGCCTTTAGCTATCCCAAGTCCAGGTGAACCAGCCCCCCCCACTCAAGGTCTTAGCATAATGAAGAAGGGTCAGTGGAAAGGTGTATCCATAGAAAAAATCCTGCTAGGGAAAGACCCCAACTCAGATAGACCTAGAACCTCTGAGAAGAATACAATCTGGTCTCTAGCACAGAAAGACTTCCTTGAAGAAATAAGGAAGGAGCTTAAAAATTTGGGAGAGATAATTAATACCTTGCAACAAGAAAACAAAACCTTAGAAAGTACAATTGGACAAACACAAAAGGAGGATAAATCTCTCAGATCATCAACTGGACAATTACAAAATGAGAATAATTCTCTCAGATCCTCAAACGAGCAAATGCAAAAAGAAATTAATTCTCTCAAAACCTCAATTGGTCAAATGGAAAGCTCTTCCAAAAGTAGAATTGACAGTATGACCAGGAAGGATAATGATCATTGTTGGAAGGGATGTGGGAAATCTGGGACACTATTACACTGTTGGTGGAACTGTGAACTCATCCAACCCTTCTGGAGAGCTATTTGGAACTATGCCCAAAGGGCAACAAAAATGTGCATACCCTTTAACCCAGCAATACCACTACTGGGTCTATACCCTGAAGAGATGAGGAAAAAGGGTAAAAACATTACTTGTAAAAATATTTATAGCAGCCCTGTTTGTGGTGGCAAAGAATTGGAAATCCAGTAAATGTCCTTCAATTGGGGAATGGCTTAGCAAACTATGGTATATGTATGTCACGGAATACTATTGTTCTATTAGAAACCAGGAGGGACAGGATTTCAGGGAAACCTGGAGGGATTTGCATGAACTGATGCTGAGTGAGATGAGCAGAACCAGAAAAACATTGTACACCCTAACAGCAACATGGGAGTGATGTTCAAACTTGAAGGACTTGCTCATTCCATCAGTGCAACAATTGGGAACAATTTTGGGCTGTCTGCAAAGGAGAGTACCATCTGTATCCAGATAAGGAGCTGTGGAGTTTGAACAAAGTACAAGGACTATTCCCTTTAATTTGGAAAAAAAACAGATATCTTATTGTCTGATCTTGTTACCTCTGAGAATTCTGTTCTCTTTAAGGATATGATTTCTCTCTCATCACACCCAATTTGGACCAAGGTACAATATGGAAACAAAGTAAAGACTGATGGAGCGCTATCTGTGGGGTGGGGGTGGGGGGGAGGGAAGCAAGATTGGAGGAAAATTGTAAAACTCAAATAATATCTTTAATAAAAATAAAAAAATAAAAGAAGTAGAATTGACCAATTGGAAAAGGAGGTGCAAAAGGTTAATGAAGAAAACTACTCCCCCCAAAAATAATGGAGTCTACAGAAACTAATGACTCCACAAGACAGCAAGAGTCAGTTAAACAAAATCAAAAAAATAGAAAAAAATAGAAGCAAATTTAAAATACCTCATCAACAAAACCACTGACCTTGAGAATAGATCAAGGAGGGGCAAGCTGAAAATTATAGGACTTCCTGAAAACATTGAAGAGAAAAAAAGCCTGGACTTAATATTACAGGATCTAGTGATGGAAAACTGCCCTTGATATCATGGAATCGGAGGGCAAAGTAGTTATTGAAAGAGTACATCGATCCCCACCAGAAAAAGATCCTAAAATGAAAACACCAAGGAATGTTGTGACCAAACTGCAGAACTATCAGATAAAGGAGAAAATACTGCAAGCAGCCAGAAAGAAACAATTTAAATATCAAGGAGCCACAGTAAGGATCACACAGGACCTGGCTGCATCAAGTTTAAGGGATTGAAGGGCCTGGAACGAGATATTTCGAAGAGCATGGGAGCTTGGAATGCAGCCAAGAATCTACTTTCCTGCAAAGTTGAGCCTTCTCTTCCAGGGAAAAAGATGGACATTTAACGAAATGGAAGAATTCCAAAAAGTTCTGATGAAAAGACCAGAGCTAAACAGAAAATTTGGACATCAAACAGGAGGTTCAAGAGACACATGAAAAGGTAAATAAAAGGGGGGGCAGGGCTGTAAAAGAAAAAAAATGCAATCCAGTAAGTTGAAACTGGCTATATCCCAGCATGGGAGTAAAAAAAAAAAAAAAAAGATTCTCATAAACCTTTAGAAATTTAACTCTAACAGAGAGAATACATCTAGCAAGAAATAATGGACATTCATGACCTATCCATGAGACTACTATCTAATGGGATGTAACTGGCTTTAACCCCACTTGGGAGAAAGACTCTAATAACTCTCAGGAATTTTGACTCTATTCGATAGAATATACAGAACTAAAGGGGACAGACACTCAGAATATTCTATGACTTAGAATGATCTAAAAAAAAACACTACCACCCTAAAAAGGGGGACAGGAAAGAGATGGGAGGAGGGAGGGGATTGAATGGGGTAAATCTCATTATACTAAGAGGTACCAAAAAACCTATGGTAATACAGGGGAAGAAGGGAGCAGAGGAGAAACACCTGAGTCTTCTTCTCATCAGACTTGGCTTAAAGTCAACCTACACAAACTCAGTTGACTTATAAAACATCTAACCTTTCAAGAAGTAAAAGGGGAAAAGGGGAGGTGGGATGGAGAAAGGGAAGAGAGTGGGGGAAATAAGGGGAAATAACAAAAGGAAGGGAAGGGAAAAGGGAAAGGGGAAAGAAAGGGGAGGGTGTGATATAGGAGAGCAAACACACTGAAGGGGTGGTTTTCAGAAACAAAAGACTGGGGAATATGGATGAAAGGGGGGAAAGGGGGAAAAATACAAACAGAAGGAAGATAGCATGGAGGGCAATAAAGAATTAGTAACCTTGAATTTGAATGGGATGAACTCTCCCTTAAAACATAAGCAAATAGCAGAGTGGATTAAAAACCAGAATCCTACAATATGCTGCTTACAAGAAACTCATTTGAAGCAGAGAGATACATATAGAGTAAAGGTAAAAGGTTGGATCAAAATATATTTTGCTTCAGTTGAAATAAAGAAAGCAGGGATAGCAAACTTTATCTCAGACAAAGCAGCAGCAAAAAGAGATAGCGTTAAAAGAGATAAGGAAGAAAACTTTATCCTCCTAAAAGGTACCATAGACAATAAAGTCATTTCAATATTGAATATATATGCACCCAGTGGGACAGCACCCAAATTCTTAGAGGAGAAGCTGAAAGAATTACAGGAAGACATAGACAGCAAAACTCTACTAGTGGGAGACCTCAACCTCCCACAATCAGATCTAGATAAATCGAATCATAAAACAAACAAGAAAAAAATTAGGGAGGTAAAGAGATGGTTAGAAAAATTAGATATGGAAGACTTATGGAGGAAACTGAATGGGGATAGAAAGGAATATACCTTTTTCTCTGCAGTACATGAAACTTATAAAAAAATTTACCATGTACTAGGACATAAAAACCTAATGATCAATTGCAGAAAGGCAGAAATAGTTAATACATCTTTCTCAGATCACAATGCAATAAAAGTCATATGCAATACTGGGCCAAGGATATATAGACCCAGAAAAAATTGAAAACTGAATAACCTCATTTTAAAAAATGAGTGGACCAAAAAACAAATTATAGAAAGAATTAACCATTTTATCCTAGATAATGATAATAATGAAACAACATAACAAAACCTATGTAATTCATTCAAAGCAACTCTCAGGGGATATACAATAGCTCTGAATGCTTATATGAATAATTTGGAGAAAGAGGAAATCAATGAACTAAACATGCAACTAAAAAAATTAGAGAAAGAACAAATCAAATATCCCCAATTAAGTACCAAACTAGAAATTCTAAAAATTAAAGGAGAAATTAATAAAATTGAAAGCAAAAAAAAACTATTGAATTAATAAATAAAAGCAAAAGTTGGTATTATGAAAAAACCAATAAAATTGATAAACCTCTGGTCAATTTGATTAAAAAAAAGAAAGAAGAAAACCAAATTGCTAGTATCATAAATGAAAAAGGTGAACTCACCACCAATGAGGAGGAAATTAAAGTAATAATTCAAAATTATTTTGCCCAAATCTATGCCAATAAATTTGAAAATCTAAGTGAAATGGATGAATATTAACAAAAATATAAGTTGCCCAGCTTAAATGAAGAATAAATACCTAAACAACCCTATCTCAGAAAAAGAAATTCAACAAGCCATTATTGAACTCCCTAAAAAAAAATCTCCAGGGCCTGAAGGATTCACAAGTGAAATCTACCAAAATTTAAGGAACAATTGGTTCCAATCCTATATAAAATCTTTGGAAAAATAGGGAAAAATGGAACTATGCCTAACTCTTTCTATGAAACCAATGTGGTACTGTTACCTAAACCAGGAAGAGTTAAAACAGAGAAAGAAAATTATAGACCTATCTCCCTAATGAATATAGATGCAAAAATCCTAAATAAAATCTTAGCAAAAAGGTTACAACAAGTCATCACTAGGATAATACATTGTGATCAAGTAGGATTTATTCCAGGAATGCAGGGTTGGTTCAATATTAGGAAAACTGTTAGTATACTCAATTATATCAACAACAAACCTATCAGAAATTATATGATTATATCAATAGATACTGAAAAAGCTTTTGACAAAATACAGCATCTATTCCTACTAAAAAGACTAGAGAGTGTAAGAATAAATGGACTGTTCCTTAGAATAACTAGCAGTATCTAGATGAAACCATCAACAAGCATTATATTCAATGGGGAGAAGCTAGAGGCATTCCCAATAAGATAAGGGGTGAAACAAGGTGCCCATTATCACCACTACTATTCAATATTGTATTAGAAATGTTAACATCAGAAATTAGAGAAGAAAAAGAAATTAAAGGAATTAGGATTGGGAAGGAAGAGACAAAACTCTCACTCTCTGCAGATGACATAATGGTCTACCTACAGAATCCCAAGAAATCATCTAAAAAACTATTGGAAACATTAGGAATTTTAGCAAAGTTGCAGGTTATAAAATAAAGCCTCATAAATCCTCAACTTTTTTATATATGTCTAGCAAGAAACAGCAGGAAGAGCTAGAAAGAGAAATCCCATTCAAAGTAACCTCAGACAATATGAAATATTTGGGAGTCTATTTGCCAAGACAGACTCAGAAACTTTTTTGAAAACAATTATAAAACACTTCTCATACAAATTAAATTAGATTTAAATAACTGGGCAAATATCAACTGCTCATGGATAGGTAGAGCAAATATAATAAAAATGACAACTCTACCAAAACTAAACTATCTGTTTAGTGCCCTACCAATCAAAATTCCAAAAAATTACCTTAATGAGTTAGAAAAAATTGTAAGTAAATTCATATGGAGAAATAAAAAGTCAAGAATTGCCAGGAGCTTAATGAAAAAAGTGCAAAAGAAGGTGGCTTAGCCCTACCAGATCTATAATTATATTATAAAGCATCAGTCATCAAAACTGTTTGGTATTGGCTAAGAAATAGAGTGGTAGACCAGTGGAATAGAATAGGTGTAAAAGCAGGAGATGATTATAGTAATCTGCTGTTTGATAAACCCAAAGAGTCTGGCCATTGGGATAAAAACTCCCTTCTTGATAAAATTGCTGGGAAAATTGGAAGTTAGTATGGAAGAAACTTAAATTAGACTAACACCTCACACCCTTTACCAAGATAAGATCCAAATGGTTACAGAACTTAGACATAAAAAAACAATACTATAAGCAAATTAGAAGGTCAAGGACTAGTTTACCTGTCAGATCTATAGAAAGGGGAGCAGTTTATGACTAAAAAAGAGTTGGAGAATATCACCAAAAAACAATTAGATGATTTCGATTACATTAAATTAAAAAGCTTTTGCACAGATAAAAACCAATGTAACCAAGATCAAAAGAAATGTAGTAAATTGGGAAACAATCTTTAGAACTCATGATTCTGACAAAGGACTCATTTCTAAAATATGCAGAGAACTGAGTCATATTTTTAAAACAAAAAACCATTCCCCAATTGACAAATGGTCAAAGGATATGCAAAGGCAATTTACAAAGGAGGAGCTCAAAGTAATCTATAGCCATATGAAAAAATGCTCTAAATCATTATTAGAGAAATGCAAATTAAAGCTTCTCTGAGGTACCACCTCACACCTCTCAGATTGGCCAGTATAACCAGGAAGGATAATGATCATTGTTGGAAGGGATGTGGGAAATCTGGGACACTATTACACTGTTGGTGGGGCTGTGAACTCATCCAACCCTTCTGGAGAGCTATATGGAACTATGCCCAAAGGGCAACAAAAATGTGCATACCCTTTGACCCAGCAATACCACTACTGGGTCTATGCCCTGAAGAGATGAGGAAAAAGGGTAAAAACATCATTACTTGTACAGAAATATTTATAGCAGCCCTGTTTGTGGTGGCAAAGAATTGGAAATCCAGTAAATGTCCTTCAATTGGGGAATGGCTTAGCAAACTGTGGTATATGTATGTCATGGAACACTATTGTTCTATTAGAAACCAGGAGGGACTGGATTTCAGGGAAACCTGGAGGGATTTGCCTGAACTGATGCTGAGTGAGATGAGCAGAACCAGAAAAACACTGTACACCCTAACAGCAACATGGGAGTGATGTTCAAACTTGAAGGACTTGCTCATTCCATCAGTGCAACAATCGGGAACACTTTTGGGCAGTCTGCAAAGGAGAGTACCATCTGTATCCAGATAAGGAGCTGTGGAGTTTGAACAAAGTGCAAGGACTATTCCCTTTAATTTAGAAAAAAAACAGATAGCTTATTGTCTGATCTTGTTACCTCTTAGACTTCTCTTCTCTTTAAGGATATGATTTCTCTCTCATAACACCCAATTTGGATCAAGGTACAACATGGAAACAAAGTAAAGACTGACAGAGTGGTTTCTGTGGGGGGGAGAAAATCAAGATTGGGGGGAAAATATAAAACTCAAATAATATCTTTAATAAAAATAAATTTAAATTTAAAAAAACAAAAAAAAACAAAGTAACTTCAGACAATATAAAATACCTGGGAGTGTATTTTCCAAGACAGACTCAGAAACTTTTTGAAAACAATTATAAAACACTTCTCACACAAATTAAATCAGATTTAAATAACTGGGCAAATATCAACTGCTCATGGATAGGTAGAGCTAATATAATAAAAATGACAATTCTACCACAACTAAACTAACTGTTTAGTGCCCTACCAATCAAAATTCCAAAAAATTACTTTAATGAGTTAGAAAAAATTGTAAGTAAATTCATATGGAGAAATAAAAAGTCAAGAATTTCCAGGAATTTAATGAAAAAAAGTGCAAAACAAGGTGGCTTAGTCCGACCTAATCTAAAATTATATTATAAAGTAGCAGTTATCAAAACTGTTTGGTATTAGCTAAGAAATAGAGTGGTGGACCAGTGGAATAGACTAGGTGTAAAAGCAGGAGATGATTATAGTAATCTGCCCTTTGATAAACCCAGAGTCCAGCTATTGGGATAAAAACTCTCTCTCTTTGATAAAAACAGCTGGAAAAATTGGAAGTTCGTATGGAAGAAACTTAAATTAGACCAACACCTCACAGCCTTTACCAAGATAAGATCCAAATGGATACAGGATTTAGACATAAAAAACAATACTATAAGCAAATCAGAAGATCAAGGACTAGTTTAGCTGTCAGATCTACAGAAAGGGGAGCAGTTTATGACTCAGGAAGAGATGGAGAACATCACCAAAAACAATCTAGATTACATTAAATTAAAAAGCTTTTGCACAGATAAAACCACTGTAACCAAGATTAAAAGAAATGTAGTAAATTGGGAAACAATCTTTACAATTAATGATTCTGACAAAGGACTCATTTCTAAAATATACAGAGAACTGAGTCATATTTTTAAAGCAAAAAAGCCATTCCCCAATTGACAAATGGTCAAAGGATATGCAAAGACAATTTACAGATGAGGAGATCAAAGCAATCCATAGCCATATGAAAAATTGCTCTAAATCATTAATTATTACAGAAATGCAAATTAAAGCTTCTCTGAGGTACTACCTCACACCTCTTAGGCTGGCCAATATGACCGGAAAGGATAATCATCATTGTTGGAAGAGTTGTGGGAAATCTGGGACACTATTATACTGATGGTGGAGCTGTGAACTCATCAACCTTTCTGGAAAGCTATTTGGAACTATGCCCAAAGGGCAACAAAGGTAAGCATACCCTTTGATCCAGCAATACCACTACTGAGTCTATACCCTGAAGAGATGAGAAAAAAAGGGTAAAAACATTACTTGTACAGAAATATTTATAGCAGCCCTGTTTGTGGTGGCAAAGAATTGGAAATCCAGTAAATGTCCTTCAATTGGGGAATGGCTTAGCAAACTGTGGTATATGTATGTCATGGAACACTATTGTTCTGTTAGAAACAAGGAGGGATGGGAACTCAGGGAAGACTGTAGGGATTTGTATGAACTGATGCTGAGTGAGATGAGCAGATCCAGAAAAGCACTGTACACCCTATGAGCAACATGGGGGTGATGTTCAACCTCAATGGACTTGCTCATTCCATCAGCGCAACAGCCAGGGACAATTTTGGGCTGACTGCAATGGAGAATACCATGTGTATTCAGATAAAGGGTCATGGAGTTTGAACAAATTTCAAGGACTATTCCCTTTAATTTAGAAAAAAACATAACTTATTGTCTGATCTTGTTATCTCTCACACTTTTTTGTTTCTTCCTTAAGGATGTGATTTCTCTCTCATCACACTCAATTTGGATCAATGTAAAAACATGGAAACAAAATAAAGACTGACAGATTACTTTACATGGTGGGGGGAGGGGAAGAGAGAAGTAAGATTAGGAGAAAAATTGTAAAACTCAAAACTCAAATAAAATCTTTAAAAAAAAGTTTTTGTACAAACAAAATCATGTAACCAAGATCAAAAGAAATGTAGTAAATTGGGAAACAATTTTCAAAACTACTATTTCTGATAAAGGACTCATTCTAAAGTATATAGATAACTGAGTCAAATTTGTAAAAAAACCAAGCCATTCTGCAATTGACAAATGGTCAAATGATATACAAATGCAATTTACGTATGAGGAAATCAAAGCTATCCATAGTCATGAAAAATTGCTCTAAATCTTGCTGACTAGAGAAATGCAAATTAAAGTATCTCTGAGGTACTACCACACACCTCTCAGATTGACCAATATGACCAGAGAGGGCATTGATCAAAGTTGGAAGGGATGTGGGAAATCTGGGACACTAATACATTGTTGGTGGAGCTGGGAATTGATCCAACTTTTTCTGGAGAGCCATTTGGAATCATGCCCAAAGGGCAATAAAAATGTGCATGCCCCTTTGATCCAGCAATACCACCATTGGGTCTATACCCTGAAGAGATCATGAAAAAGGGTAAAAATATCACTTGTACAAAAATATTCATAATTTTGTGGTAGCAAAGAATTGGAAATCAAATGGATGTCCATCAATTGGGGAATGACTTTACAAATTGTGGTATATGTATTTTATTGAACACTATTATTCTATTAGAAATCTGGAGTGATGGGATTTCAGAGAAGCCTGGAAAGACTTGCATGAGCTGATACTGAATGATATGAAAAGAACCAGAAAAACACTGTGCTCCATAACAGCAACATGGAGAAATGATCAACCTTAATGGACTTGCTCATTCCATCAGTGCAATAATCAGGGTCAATTTTAGTCTGGTACTGTGACTGAGAATACTATCTCTATCCAGAGAAGGAACTGTGGAGTTTAAACAAAGACCGAAGACTATTACCTTCATTAAAAAAAAAAAAAGAAAGGTTGTCTTATGTACTATGTAATTTTGCTATCTCTTATATTTTATTTTTTCCCTCAAGGAGATGATTTTTCTCTCACCACATTCAATTTTGATCAATGTATAGCATGGAAACAATGTAAAGATAATCAGACTGCCTTCCGTGGGGGGGGGGGGGGGCTGGGGGAGGGAAGGGAGGGTGGGGGAAAAATTGTAAAATTCAAAATGTTACAAAAATGATTGGTAGAAACTGTTATTGTATATAATTGGAAAATAAATATAAAAAATAAATGCTAAAATGTTATACAATAGTAGATGATTAATATTATAATATTAAGTTTCTGCCTTTTTTCTCTCCCTAGTTTTAAATCCTTCTTCAAAGTCCTCTAGTACTCTGAGAGAGCTTCTGGTCAATACTACACTTTGATTTGTAGTACTCCTTCTCCACTGATGTATGCTGCTTCTACTTTTTCAAATCTAGTAGCCCTTTTCAAGAAAAACCCTTTCCTCAAATATCTTTCATGTGAATATCATTCACATAAAACCCTTCCCATCCACTCCTCAGTTCTCTGATTTCTAAGCTTCATTATTATTGCTCCTTTCTCCCTTTACAATGAGTTCCCTCCTAATTATGACCCCCTATTAATTTCCCATCATTCTCAATTATTGCTTGTATCTTTTACCTTACTTACTTTACCCATTCATTTAATGCAGAGGTAATGTTAGGATAGCAAATACTTAACTTATACTTTTCTATGAGGACTTTCTACCTACACAAGCTCAACATATGTAACTGAAAGGAATGTTATGGTTTTGCATTATCTCTGGGAAAGCTTGCTATTTTGTTCACTACCCACACCATCCTTGGATTGATAAAGACTATCTCCTCTATATGGTCAGAAACTTTTCCATACATACAGGATACCCTGTATCCTGTAAACATTTCCATACATCATGTCAGTTATCTTATCCCAGACAGGGACCAGGACTACAAGGTTCTAGAAAGGAGACTAAGGTACACAAAAAATATTGAGATAACAAATTGCTGCTCGAGTAATGTATTAACTTGACCTTTCTGATATGATTCTCTAAACCAACTTATGCAGAAAACATAGAAATAGTCTCTTTAAACCTTCTCCAATCCCTCTCAGCTCAACACCACCTACCCTTCGTTTGGTTTTCCCAAAAGTTTCTACCTATACTCTCCCAAATTGCTAGTTCCTTCTTGGAACTCAGTATACTTGGAGAAGTATTAAAAACTTATCTGTCCCTCATATCTCTCGGTCATTGAATTTATGAATTCTTTCACACCCACATTCAAACACAAACTCCATCCAATTGACACTCTTTATGGACTATCTTAGTTCCTACCATTAAATCCATTTATGGGGTTCTATGATTCCAATCTTGGCCTTTCTCCAGATCTCATAACCTTAGATCTCCCATTGTCTTTGGGAACATGTTGTAGTAAGGCTTCATCTCTTCCACCAAAGGTTTCATAGTTGAAAGTTTTAAAATCATTTAGTCCACTCACTCCATACTTTATATAAGAAAACTAAGGCTCAAATAGGCTAAGTGACCTGCCCAAGTCTTAATGGTGTGAACTCTCTCCTGCTCCTTCCCCACTCATTGAGAAAACAAGCAATACAATATGAAATATACATGTGATGTCATGGAAAATATATCTCCTTAGTAACCATGTTGCAGAAAAAGGAGAAAAAAGGTATGTTTTAATCTGTGCTCAGTTCTCTCTTTGAAAGTAGAAAGCAGAGCACCTAGGTGGTACAGTGGAAAGAGCACGGGCCCTGGAGTAATGAGGGCATGAATTTAGATTCAACCTCAGATATTTAATAGTTACCAAGCTGTCTGATCTTGGACAAATCATTTAACCCCATTGCCTTGCAAAAAACAAAAAAAAGTGGATAGCATTTTTCATCATGGGTTCTTTGAATTATCTTTTATCATTGGCTTGATGAGAATATCTAAGCTGATCATTACATTACAATGTTACTATATATAACATTCTCCTGATCCTGTTCCTTTCATTTTGCATCAGTTCACATAAGACTGTTCAAATTTTTTAAAATCATCCCCCTTATCATTTCTTTTATTTTTATTTTTTATTTTTGTTTTAGGTTTTTGCAAGGCAAATGGGGTTAAGTGGCTTGCCCAAGGCCACACAGCTAGGTAATTATTAAGTGTCTGAGATCAGATTTGAACCCAGGTACTCCCAACTCCAAGGCCAGTGCTTTATCCACTATGCCACCTAGCTGCCCTCCCTTATCATTTCTTAAAGCACAATAGTAATCCATCACAATCATATGCCACAATTTGTTCAGCTTTTACCCAATTGATGGGCAGGCACCTCCTCAATTTCTAATTCTTTGTCACCACAAAAAGAATCACTTTAAATATTGACATACACCTACAGCCTTTTCCCCTTTTCCTTAATCTCTTCCTCAAATCCTTTGTAGGAATTGGTTGTTTGATCTACTTTATAGAAAAGGAATCCTGCCAATTAAGAGTGACTTGAATCATTTCCCCCAGTCATCTGTAGGGGGGTAGAAATAGTTGAGAAGATTGAACAGAGAATAGAGAGAGACACAACTCTCCAAAGTATTCTATGCTGACATAGTAAGTTCAGTTGAAAAACAAATAAGATATTTGTAAAGCACTTAGTAAAATGCCTTGCTAGCAATAGGCAGTTAAATACTTGTTCCTTACCAAGGCTGGATCTAAGTTGTTTCTGGAGTGGAGAACCCTTCTCTTTCTTGGGGATGAGCTGATTTACCACAACCTTAATCTTAATTATCAAAGGTGTAATAATGAAACCCTAATTCTGAAAATGCATTCAAGCATTCTATGGTATCAGCAATCTGAAGATTGCATGGCAGAATGGAAATCTATCAAATGTGACGGCAATGAGCTCAGTTTCAAGGTTATATGATATACTGATCAGAGGCCACAATAGAATAGAGAGACCCATAGGTTTTAGAAAAACTTAAGTAGTGCAAAAGACTATGTAAAAGAGTTCCATATCCTAAATAAATCTCTATTGTAATGGAGAAAAATTTCTTGCCCTAAGCTATAGAAAAAGAGTCAGTATATTATCCTGAAGGAAAACATTTGGCAATGAGTGTACAATGCCTCTGATGGGCACTGAAATTCCTTATAATCAGTTATGTGAAGTTCATGGATCAGCAAAATTCCTCCAAATATTCTGACTCCAAAATTGTCTACTCTTGTTCTTTCCAGGCCTTAGAATACTCAACCAACCCTATGGTTACTACTCAAGTATAATTAAAATCTTGTCTGACACATTCAGCAAGACTTTCTCATGTATGGTTGTAAAGCCAGGAGAAAGGCTTGGGGGAAGAGTGCTTAAGGATCAATTTGGGTTCATCATGGGTGAAGAAATCACAAAAGGTCTTCTGACTAAGGAGGGTAAGAAAAAACTTAAATTTTAATTCACAAATTACTGCAAAAGTTCACAGGTTAAGTTCTTTAACAGAGTAGAGAAAGTGAGTTTTCAAAAAAGATAGTAAGTTTAAGCAAAGAAGAACTACAAGCCTGGTTGGTAAGAATATAAAAGACAGTTAAGAAGGAGAAAAAAGTAACAGCCATGAATGCTGGCTGGGTTTAAATCAACATAGATCTAGCAGCATGGAGAAGAGAGTGGGTTGAACCTTTATAGGGAGCCTAGCTCGCCTCCTGTGTGGGAGGATCTGAGGGAGAGGGGTCAAGGAGTGAGCATCTGAATGTGACTAGAGTCATGCATATTCCTTGGAAGATTAGGAACAAACAAGTGGAGGAGATTTAGGAGGAAGGGGGCTAAAGTTGCTTTGTATTATCTTAGGGAATTTACATTTGATAAAAGGATTAGGTTGAATAATGGGGAGAAAATCAGAAGTATACAGAAAACTCCAGACAAGCACAGACAATAGTTCCTTAATATTACCAGAAAGGTTAGACAAATATTTCTCTAATAGTTCTCCTTCAAAAGTTGGACTCAGTGACCATTAAGATAAGTTCCAACACAAAGTCTATAATCATATAATAATTTATCTTCTTTATCTTACATTGGCAATGCAGTCTTTTCAAAGCTGCTGCTAAAGTTCAAAGAATATTTTGCTTCCTCTACCAAACTCTTTAACCATCCAATTCACTAGCTTTACAGACTGGAAATTTTATCTTTCCTTCCTTCCTTCCTTCCTTCCTTCCTTCCTTCCTTCCTTCCTTCCTTCCTTCCTTCCTTCCTTCCTCCCTTCCTTCCTTTCTTTTCTTTGTTTATTTTTTCTTTTGTCTTTCCTTCTTTATTTTTTCTTGCTTTTTTTTTTCTAAACTCTATATACCTCAACATTTTAGCCATAGGAAACTGAGGTTGTATATATGGCATTTTAATTACCCAGGGTCCTTCTTTTTTTTTCACAATATCTTTCTTCTAATTAAACAAAATTAGGGTTGAGTTCTAATATAAAATAGTTCTTACCAGTTCTACAAATATTCTAGGCCAGTGATTCAGTTTTGGGATTAAAATAAAGTGAGGACTCCATGGAGCAAACTTTTACTGATATTAAGAAATTTAAAGAACATGATTTCTATGTTTAGAAAAGATATTGGCTCAGATAAAACTACACAATCACTAAGTGACCAGACACACTAGGTCAGAAAGGCAATCTTCCACAGCCAATAGGAGGTCTGGGAAAATCTCAGCTACTAGTTTCCCTCTGGGTTTGACCTTTTATGATACTGGCAAAAAAAAAGTCCAACAGTTATTCCTTTAAAAGACCAGTTCAGCCTAAGTAAAACCTTTATCATTTCTATCACTGCTACACTAAATGTGCACTAAAAAGAGTTTATGCACCTCCTTAAGAACCTCACTTTCTATCATACCAAGGAGTGAATTGAAGATTAGGAAGAACTGGAAAAAATAAATGGATAGATAGACAGATACATAGATACATATAGATCTCCAAAACAAAATGTGGAAGTTATTTATTCCCCAAGGCTATCTGTACATGTTGCAAAATAGAATTTGGCAACAAGACTATTGTATGTCTATATCCCTAGCACAATACAAGAAGTCCTTTTGAGGACCTTTAAACACAATAATGGATTATTTCACATTTTTTTCCTATTAATTTTTTCTTTCATTTTTTGGCATTTCTGTTTCCATAAAGGGATTATAGAAAAATCATACATGGCCTTGTGCTGTATTCCCTTGGTTTAAGTCAATTTTTAATGTATAGGAATTTCAGTTGCTGTCTTACAATTTTTTAAAATGCCTTTTTACAGCACCTGATTAGATAAATAGTCTTTTTATAATTCTGTGGAATTCAGCAAATAGTATCTATGAGACTTTTGTTTGTGTGAAGTGCTTCTGTTGCCTAGGATACCCAGGGTGAAGATGTCAAAAGAAGACACACTGAAAGGACAAGCTAGAGTGAATATCCCAGACCTGGCCCTATGCATACTAATAGTTTCTCTCTCTCTCTCTCTCTCTCTCTCTCTCTCTCTCTCTCTCTCTCATTCTCTCTCTCTCTCTGCTGTTTATATGTATTAGAGTAGACATGCCAGAGAATATTATTTCTAAATAATAAACTAGCCAGAGAGGAGAAAACATGAATTATTATTCATGCAATAAATACCTTTTTTCTCCTTTTTATTTCCATCTCTTTCATGTTTAAGACCATTGAGAGTGTAGTCTAGTGCTTCATTAATGCAATTAAGGAGATGAAAGAAAGATAGCCTTCCAGAGTACCAATTATAAAAAAAATATGTTAAATACAGTAAGTGGAAAGAATACTGGGAGAGAATGGAGAATTCAAGGACCATCACAGGAAAATAAAAAAAGGCTTTTTCCTCTTCCAGTAGTAAAGCATCATAGAACAACTTAATGTTGACCTTATCATACACTCATAAACAATTGCAACTTGTATTCCACATCAGTCTCTCTAATTATCTTGATGCTGGTTTTACTATGGCCTGAGTTCTGGTCCTGATTCTGAGACTCTCTTCTCCTTTAGTAGGGTGAATTGAATAGCAAATATGCCAAATGTGAAATGGAGAGAAAAGTGTCAGGTGTACTCTTCCCTTTGTGAAAAATAGGGTCTTTTGATAATAACCAGGAGTAAAGAGAAATGCAAAGACTTGAGGGCTATCAATTTACCCTAGGTTAATTTAGCTAGTTTAGGGCTATCACTTCCTTCTCCCACTGAAGGAAGAACTCATTTATAACCACTCACTGTGGAGTTCTGCTTAAAGTTTCCACTGACATCTTTCATTCAACTCAACAACTTTTTTTATTAAGTTTCTACTACCTTCTAGGTGCTAAATAAAATGGATACATTGTCTAACACTAAGGAATTTAAAACTTGATGGGGCAGAAAGGTGGGCTAGATAAATATTGCACAGGATGAGAGAATTAAGGGGCAAAGGTAGAAACTAAAGTGCTAGAAGAAAACTGAAATTTGAACAGGGAGATACTACATTCTCCTGGTTATAGGAGGAGGAGAGTTAGGAAACATTTCATAGAGGAAATGGCCTCTGACATGACTTTGAAAAAAAATAAAGTCTTCAGCTGATGGAAATTTGTGTTTGGGAGCAGATCTTGGAGAGGAGAACAGGAGAGAGAAGGATGAGAATAGGCTATGTAGAATCAGTCATCTATTTACCAAAAATGTAAAATATGTAAATAGATATATTAAACAAGATTATAAGACTATAAAAAGAATTTGGAGCCAGATTATGAAGGTCTTTGGATGTCTAAATAAGAATTTTTTTGTTTGATAGGCAGTATCAACCCCAGTAGAAGTTTGAGTATTGAAATGATTTGATCACAAATAATATTTTTTTAAAAATCTACTAAAATATCTCCAATTTTTCCCACTAGAGGTAGAGGTTTTAGTTTCCTCAATAGTTTTAAGTATCACCTGGGGTTCATCCACCACCTCACAAGTCCATCTCTAAAAGGCTAATTAGCAACCTCCTTCTTACTCAATCTCAGGAACAGGAGTGGAATAGTAGACCTGAAAGAGTTAAATGCTTCATCGCTTTGTAGCCATTTGAGTAACAGAATATAGAAATAATGGTGACTCACTTTAATTTATCTTCATCAGTTTTCCTCATAACAAATCTTTGATCCTATGAACTCTGTGAGGCTGGCAAAATTATAAGTATTACCTTACAGATGAGGGTATCAAGAGAAGTTATTTGATTTATGCAGGGTCATGCAGATAGTTAAGTATCAGAATTGGAACTTGAATCCAGGTTCCTTGATGCTAAGTCTTCTTTCCACTAAAGAATCCTGTTTTGGTGGTAGAGGCTGGGGTGGGGAGAGTGCAAAATTGAGCCTAAAACCCAACAATAGACTTTTGGGGTTGGAGGGATATGTAACTATCATATACTTTTAAATTTAATCTACATTATTAAATTTTTCTCCTTGTCTTTATTAAATCCTAGACAATAAGCAAAAGAAAAAATCTAGCTCCATTTTGTAACTTTTGCTGATTTCTAAGATAAAAATACTCTGAAAACTTAACAATCACTTAAAAACTTAAAATCACTTAACCAATTAACAATTAACAATACTTAACAATACTCTGAAAAACTTAACAATCACTTAAAAACAAAACTTAACACTCTCCAAGCTCAAGCTGACTGCAGAGCATATCCCTGCTAAAACCCTTAAAAAAACTTCTAAGGACTATATACTTGGCCCAAATATGTATAAAGTAGAAACAATAAGACTATATTCTGTTTTACAGTGAGCAAGTCAAGAAACAATGTTTTGGGGCGGATAGGTGGTGTAGTGGATAAAGCACCGGCCTTGGAGTCAGGAGTACCTGGGTTCAAATCCGGTCTCAGACACTTAATAATTACCTAGATGTGTGGCCTTGGGCAAGCCACTTAACCCCATTTGCCTTGCAAAAACCTAAAAAAAAAAAAAAAAAGACAAAAAACAATGTTGTTTCTTAAAGTACTAGACTAGAAGTTTGAAGCTCTCAGAATTTGTTCTAATTCCAACACTAGTTAACTTTAGTGTTTTGAGTTCATTTTATTGTTTTCACCTCTCTAGTTCCAGTTTCTTAATTAAAAAGATAAATATACAAAAAATGTAAATTCTGCAGGACCCTCCATCTCTAACATTCTGTATTTGTCAGAAGTCTCAATTATTATCATTGAGGAAAGAAGTAGATAGGACAATAGAATGTCTGAAGAAGAGAAAGGTGGTAACTAGTCAACTAAAAAGTGGCCCCAAGGGAAACCTGACCTAAGTAGCTCATTATCCCACTTTCAGCCCTGGGTCACAAGAATCATCACAAAGGTCTTGATGCCATTGGTACCCACACTTACATAACCTATCTAGCAGGTAGGGGAGAAAGAAGATTGTAAACAGAGACTACTTTCCAACTGCATGGGTTAGAAAGAGACTGTGAGAGAGGGGTAAAATAATGGGCTTTTAAGAGAGACCTGGTTTAAGATCCAAACTCTGAGAATACTTGGTCTCAGTGGTAAACCATTTAGGCTCTCAGAGTCTCAGTTTTCTTATTTGCAAACTGAAGATTAAAAAATGTCCTTAGTACTTTTGTCACAGAGTTGTTGAGAGGTTTCATTCTATTTGGTGCTTTGAAAATCACAGAACAATGTGTTCAGAAAAAGGAGGGCACAGCTCAGCACATGGAACTATAACAAAACTCAGGTCAAATACAACAGATAATGTAAGTAGTATACCATCAAAGTGAAAGACACAACATTTTTTTCTATAATAATCAGTAAATCATAAAAGTGACAATTTTTTCAGGGAAGGTACTTTTGTAAGAGGGTTTTAGAAGTATCTATAGTGTCAAAATAAAATGTCTCAATATTTCACATAATTCCATACCATATTTGTATATAACTTGGGTTGGGCTTGTAGTTAATTTATTTCTAATTCCTTTACTTCTTTCCCTTCTAAGTCATTTCAATCTTTCATCATTGATTTCCCATTATTATTGATTAATTTAAACCCTATAAAGGTGGATCATCATAGCAAACACCTCAGGGTGAAAAAGTTTATTCTGCTCAAAGTTGGCTTTTTTTGGTTCCAGGAGTCTCTGTTTGGGCGGTAGTTGTAAATGGTAAAGGTATGGAGAGCATCTTTTTTTTTTTTTTGCAAAGTAATGGGGTTACCAAGATCACACAGCTAGGTAATTATTAAGTGTCTGAATCCACATATGAGCTCAGGTCCTCCTGACTTCAGGGCTGGTGCTCTATCCACTGCACCACCTAGCTGCCCCATGGAGAACATTTTTCAAACTTTTTCCATTGCCTAAGATAAAAGAGGAAGACACCTCATAAATCCATAATACTGAGGGCTATTTGGTGCCCATCTCTGTGCTAGACTCCCCGCCTAGGAATATATCTTACTCCTATTATTCCTTCAATACTGCTAAGAACTGTAATGCTGAAATTTGAATAAGGAGATACAATAAAAACACAGATAACAAACATTACATTGAAGAGATGCAAAATAATGTGAGGGACAAGGGAGAAAGTCATTACTAACCAGAGGGATGTTGTGCCTATAAGTTCCCTAGCAACCTTCCAAGACTGTGCTGAGGATGAAATAAAAAAAAAAACTCTGAAGATCCCCTTAAATTTTTCTATAGAGCTACTCTATAAAAGATGTATCACTTCTCTTGGTCTAATTTTTCTTTTCTGTAAAATGTTGGAGTTAGACTAATAGATGATCTTCAAGCTCTCTTTCAACCCTATCTATGACTCTCATCACCTTATACAGGACAAAGGCAGTGGGGGCTGACTCTTAAACAAATTATATGTGGAAAAGAATATTTTTATTAAGTATGCCATCAGACACCACTGATGTTTGAACTGGCTTTCTTGAATTGATTTTAACTCTTTCTTTCTTTAAACTTTCCATTGTAAGGGATGGCTCATGGTATTGAGGGAGGTAGGGGTGTAGGGAAGCAGTGGAAATGAAGGTGATATAGAAACAAAATACAACAATACTGTTTTAAAAAAGAATCTAAAATGGAATTTTTTTAGAAAGTTTAATTTATACATTAATCTGTGCTTCTGAATATTAGCTGATAGAATTTGCATTTGCTAATTTTGTCCCCTACTAAATGCTCTGGGTGACCTAGGACAGAAAAGAGGAAGCAACACAGAACATGCATTGAGCCAGCCAGCTGTGCCTGATGAGACCAGTCCAGGTGGCTGAACTTCAAAGATAAATTACATCTCTTTCCCTCAGCTTAGCCTCATCCTCACCCCTACTTCAGAGAGATGGGGATCAGCTATGATTTTAGCTTAAGTTATGAGCATTTGAGTGAATGTAAAAGTCAAAAGATTCCCCCCAGGATCCCCATGCTGAGACTGGGAGCTGGAGCTGTCTGGACCAAAACAAAAATAGAGTTTTTTTGTTGAAACAAGTAGTCATTTCCTTAAGGGGGAAAACAAAACTCAGACTTCAAAGAGGATCTGTCAACAGTTCCCTGTTGTGCTCATGTGCCCTGGCATCTGAGTTGTTTGGACTCTTTACCATCTATGGGCAAAAAAAGAAAGATGATAATGTTTAAATTGGAAAACATCTTTTTTCACCTTTTAGAAATGACTAAACTGATTTCTCTCTCCTATGAGGCTTAGACTGAAGCACTGAGGCA
The DNA here is from genome assembly GCF_037893015.1 of Macrotis lagotis. Taxonomy (NCBI): domain Eukaryota; kingdom Metazoa; phylum Chordata; class Mammalia; order Peramelemorphia; family Peramelidae; genus Macrotis; species Macrotis lagotis. The sequence goes on along the minus strand of NC_133666.1, from coordinate 204,284,378 downwards.
TACAAGATGACAATGGAACATGGAAAAGAGACGGGGAAAAAATGTGCTTGTGCAAAAAAGAAATGCATACATACATTTGTTATATCTAGAAATGCTTAAAATTTTACAAACAACAAAAAAACAAATTGGTTGTTCAAAAAACCAAACTCAAATTATAGGCTTCCAGCTAGATTTTCTTCAAGGGTCACATCTATGTTAATATATGAACATATATTACATAAAGTGTATACAGATACATATATGTTAGCATGTATAATCTCCCACCAAATCACATTTCTATACCCTCATCATGCTAAAAAGGATCACTTTTTCTTGAAGGCTATGCCAGCTAATTGAAAGTTTAGGGGCACAGGCTTAGTCATAGGATCACAAATTTAGAGTTGGAAGAGACCTCACAGGCAATCTGATATCTAATCCCATGTTTTATTTATAAAGAAAGTGAAGTTCAGAGATGCTAAGTGATTTGCCCAAAGTCACCCATATAAGATAGTACAAAGGTAGAAAGGTGATGAACTGCATGTCTAGAATTCAAAGACTTGCCTACCTAAGCCTGGAATTTATCATGAGATTGGTTTCAGGTGGTAAACTTTTCCAGAAAACTATCAAATATCAAATTTGTGATCTATCTCAATGAAGGGAGTACCTATACAGGTAAAATCATGAATTCTTGAAATATTTGCATTAAATTTATGTATGTATATGTTGTATCTCCCCAACCTTACCCCAATTCCTCTCTGTCTTTCTTCCTCTTTTAACAACTATTTCACAACTGAGAATTTTATTTCTTAGATTCAAAGGTTTTCCAGAATGGAATTCAATTCAACAAACATTTACAGAGTTCAGTGCTCAGAGAGAACCGAACAAAGCAAATCCCCAAGGTTAGTATTTGCTCACAACAGATTGTTCCATCTGTTCTCTAGCAATTTCCCAGTCAATATGGCCTTATCACTCCATTTCATATTGTTCTTTTTTGATTTTCAGTATTTCTCTATTTGTACTCATTCACAATTCTAGTGCTAAAAGAAGATCATCAGATATCACTTAATATCAATAGTTGGTTCCACAAAACACCCCTTTAAGTAAGATTACATGATTTAGGTAAAATCACATTGTTCCATAGCAATGTCCTAGGTGTATCTGGAAAGCCTAAATTCAGATTATAAAATATTAAAAATCAGTCGTTACAGAGATCTTCATTATTTCTCTGTAATGCTACAGGTTAAAATAGTGATCAGATGACATAGAGCATCTAAGTGGCTCAGAGAACAGAGTGCTGGGCTTATCTTTGGAAGTTCTAATGTCTTAAAAACTAACTAGCTATGTGACCCTGAGCAAGTCATCGTTAAGGTTTTCTTTATTTTTTGCCTTTTTACCTCAACTCCTCATTTGTAAAATGAGTTGGAGAAGGAAATGGCAAACCACTCCAGCACCTTTGCCAAGTAAATCCCAAATGGTGTCACAAAGAATCAGACACAACTGAAAAATGACAACAACAAAAGAGCATATGGAGAAAACAGTCAGCTGAAGAATCACTAATAAAGGCAATTGCATCAAGGAGATGTGAATAGTATGTGCTCTGTATCTGCAGAGGAGAAATCTCAAAAGGAGGATTTTGTGAGAGTCCTCTGGCATAAGGGAATCTCTCCTGGGAGTATAGGTTCTACTATTGACCCTTGCTTTCTCCAACCAAGTTCACAATGCCCTATTCCACCAGAGGAGGTACAGCTATCAATAGGTTGAGTTCTTGACTGGGTGCCCAGTTTATGTCTAAGGAAAGGCTGTGGGCCAGCTGGAAGCATTGGGGGGAAAACAATTTTTTAATGAGTTCAGAGACTGAAAACAGTGGGAATCAGTTGAAGAAAAGACTTTATTGCAATGATGAAGAAAGGAAAGGGGAGAGGAAAAAAAGGAACCCAACATACAACTCAGGCATACATACTAACATAATATATAACTCTTGTAAGGATGGTACTACATTGTGGAGCACAGTCTTGGATCTATTCAGCAGGAAGTATATACTCCTGAAGGGGAAGGTGGGAGCAGATAAAAGCTGGCAAAATAAGTGCAGCCAAAGGAGAACTACCAGAAAAGCGAATACCTGAAAGAGAGTGGATGTTATAGTCCAACCAGTTTTTTAAATGCTGGCAGGAAATCAAAGGAAGCTACTCCCACGCAAAGTACCCTTCTGAGAGTAGAGTTCTTATACTTTGACTTTGGATGGCCTCCCTGGAGCTAGCTGATTTACATATCAGGTGTTAGGGCAAAATTTTATTTTGACATTTTGCATATCAGGGATAAAAACAAGCTGATGGTACATAAAATGTCATTTGGAGGACAATTTGTTACTAAACTTTAAAAAATGTTATGGTCAGTGTTTTTCCATTAGAAGGTTCCTTAAGTTTATAACCCCCCTTAAGGAAAATTGTCATTATGGTCTCAAAGCCATCAGACCTAATCTTATAACAGAGAGAACAGAAACTAACCCTTACTCATAAATCCCCCAACTTTCAGAGGAATTTGAATATTTGCTTATCTCTAATACCTGCTCCCTCTTTTCCAAATGAGGGCATTTGTTGGACTCATTTCCCTTTAAGGACCAGAATGATCCCAGGATCATCACTGTTTCAGTTACTTTGCTGCTTGAGCTATAAAAGGCCTTGTCTATAGGGAGATGGTGTCAGAAGTTTTAGCAAAATTCCCATTGTACTGAAGGAATACTTTCTGGCTAGTTGCTATGAAGATTATAGAAATAAAAGGGAATCATGTTCTGAGGCAATATCCTTTTCAACCTTAATTTTTAGTTTTTTATTTCATTTGTTGTCCACAAACATGTAACAGAGGACCTTTTACTTCAGAAGGTATAATCACAAATAAACCCATGTTTTTATGTGGGAGGTATAATTTTTCCCTTCTCCTATACTATTTACAACTGACAAGGGAAAGAGGATTAAGTTTTTAGAATTGGGACTATACTCTATGGGAACACAGCTAAGTCCAAATCTTGCCTCAAGTTCCAATTCCAGGTATTCTGACTTCTCAGGGCTTCTATTCTGGACTGATCGCTACACCAATCTATCTGCAGTCCTGGATCCAAAGCTCCCACTACTTTCCTAGGATGATCACTTCTGGTACCTGAAATTGAGAACAAACACAGAATAGAAACAACTACCCCTAGACCATTCCTCAGAGCTGGGGAAGGAGAGAGCAAAGGAAGGAGAACCCTTCCACTCTTATTGACTCAGTTCATGACATCCAGGCTAAGTGTGACAGTTAAGAGCTGACAAAACAAGTGTAACCAAGAAGAGATGGTTAAAAAAAAAAAGAGAGAACTCCCCAAAAGAAGTGGATGCTACAATCCAACCAGTTTTAAAAATGCAACCAGGAAATCAAAGGAAGCTACCCCCACCCACGCAAAAGGAGATGCTCTGGGCTCCATGTTAGGCAAATTTAGGATATTCAAAAGTTCCCTCAGGAATATCTTTCTATTAGAACTGGGGATGCCCAGAGATTTTTTAATTGCATTTCAACCATGAACCTGAATCTTTGAACTGAGGTGAGACAGACCTGACCCAGAATATTTTATCTCATCATATGAGTATTTAAAAAACCACCCCGATTCAAAATACTCTGGTTAATCACCCATTAAAAATTATTGTTGGGGCAGCTAGGTAGTGTAGTGGATAGAGCACCGGCCTTGGAGTCAGGAATACCTGGGTTCAAATCCAACCTCAGACACTTAATAATTACCTAGCCATGTGGCCTTGGGCAAGCCACTTAACCCTATTGCCCTGAAAAAAACCTAAAAAAAAAGAATTATTGTTGGGGGCAGCTAGGTGGCACAGTGGATAGAGCACTAGCCCTGGAGTCAGGAGTACCTATGTTCAAATTTGGCCTCAGACATTTAATAATTACCTAGCTGTGTAACCCTGGGCAAGTCACTTAACCCCACTGCCTTGCAAAAAAAAAAAAATGAAAACAACTATTGTTCAAGTTCAAGTTTAATTTTTATAAACCAATAAGAAAATATAATTCAAAACAATTTATTTAACCAGACAGAATAACAAATCAAACAGCATAACAAAAGTTCCTCCTTTGTATACTTGGAGCATACTCTCCCACATTACCTCAACACCAAAAGTAAAGAATACAGGTACAAACAAATCCAGAGATAAACATGCTGAACCTATGGATTTTAGGGACCTGGATAATGAGGAAACAGGTATGAATAGCATTCACACTTCCTGCCTAGCTGCCACCATCTCCTATGTTGACACCATTCTGCCCTATTGTTTTCTACTGAGTTTTTATCATTATAAATGGTAATATTTTTTGGTTTTAGCTGGTTATTATTTATTACATTTAAAAAGGGTTCTATTTCCCCCTATTCTTTTGGTTCTTAATAGAAATAGGATTGATATTTTATCAAACTTTCTGCATCTATTGATATATCAGGAAAGTTTTAGTATTTTATTAATATGGCCCATTATGTTTAAGTAGAAAAAGAATAGTTGTGTCAGAACCTGATACTGGGGTCAAAGAAATATCTAAGGCCCCACCAGAAGCAAATTATTAACCTAGGTTTTTCATACGTAATATATACCCTGGAACTTCTCTGCAAGACTTCCATTCACAGTGGCAGCTTGGATCCCTGGAGAAAGACTACTATTTTTCTTTTCAGAGTCTATAAATAGTCTTGAGAATTTGGAGATGACTTTCTGTCCCTATAGGTTAGAAGCTCACACATAGGTATGCTTCCTGTCACACTTAACAATTGATATCAATTAGTGAGTCAGACTTAATTACCTTTTAAAAAGAGGTGCAGCTCAATTCCAATTAGTACAAATAATGAATTCTAGGAAACTTCTCATCATTTGAATTTATACCATTTGAAGTTATAATTACATGTATTATATGATAACTGGTCCCAGACCAATGGAAACATATAATAGAATTTTTTAAAAATAAGTTTTTATCTGGTTTTTAGTGTAATATAAAAGTATATAAGAAAAAATATATTTCTGACTAATTTATTACAAATAAAATAATTGAGTGATTATAGAAAACATTTAATGATTATTGAATATCATAACTAAAGATAAATTTATACTTACAATATGACAAAAAAGTCATCATTATTTTAAATGTTTTAGCAAAATAAACTGAACTATTTTCTTTCTTTAAATGCTCATATGGGGGCAGCTAGGTGGTGCAGTGGATAAAGCACAGGCCCTGAAGTCAGGAGTACCTGGGTTCAAATCCCGTCTCAGACACTTAATTAATTACCTAGCTGTGTGGCCTTGGGCAAGCCACTTAACCCCAGACACTTAATTAATTACCTAGCTGTGTGGCCTTGGACAAACAACTTAACCCCATTTGCCTTGCAAAAAAAAAAACCAAAAAAAAAAAGTTCATATATATTCTGCTAAATGCAGAGAATTTTATCCACATCCAAATTTTTATGTTCACCTCACACAATGAACCAAGTATAGTTGGAAAAGCTGGAACATTACTTAAAATGAGTAATGATTTAAGAAAGATTTTTTAATCTTAAAATGTTTTTCAACATATTAATAAATGGTATAAAATAACTGGGCAAAAAAGAACTTGAAAAATAGAGTTTGAAAACAGCTCTAGTCACCCATACTTTAATTTGACCACCAAAGATCAGAAGAAATCAATGACTGAGACTTCTCAGAACATTAGGATTTCAAGGCCACTCAATAAGCATTAGTTTTAATTTAAAATCCCCTTTTACATTACCACCCAATAAAAGTTTAGGTCATCCTTAGAAAGGAGAGGAGAGGACAAGGGAAGAGAAAGAAAAGAAGAGAAGAGGAAAGAAAACAAGGAAAAGAGAAAAAAAAGGAAAAGGAAAGGAAAGGAAGTGACTATCATGTAAGGAATAACTAATTATAGTTTACAAAAGTAATTTTTGAGCCCCAAGAAATTTTAAAAGAGATTATTTCAGAGATTCTGGGAAGTATGAATTTATGTAGATTATAATGAACAGAATTAGGCACCAATCTATTCCATGAGCAGGAGGATTGTGATGCCTTTAACAGAAATAGGGAAGATGGAAAAGGGAGAGTTTAGGGGAAAAGATAATGAGTTCTATTTTGGAAATACATTGAGTTTAAGATGTCTTCAGGATATCCAGTTCAAAATGTATGAAAGACAACTGGAGATATGGAGGTCAGCAGAGAGGTTAAAGCTGGATAAATAGCTGTGAAAATCATCAGCATAGAAAGACAAGAGTCCTTTGGGACACCCAAAGTTAGTGAGTATGACCTAAATAAAAATACAAGAAATGAGACTAAGAAGGAGAAATCAAATAGGTGGGAGGAAAACCCAGGGAAGAATTGTTTTCTGAAAACCTAGAAAGAAGAGAGTGATTGTCAATGGAAAAGGCTACAGAGATTTCAAAAAGAATGAAAATTAAGAAAAAATCATTTGATTTGGAAATTAAGAAATCATTGGTAACATTGGTTTGACACTGGATTATAGTAGATCAAGATGAGAATAAGAAAAAAAGGAAGTAGAAGCACCACTGGAAATGATTTTCTCAAGTCATTTTTCTCAAAGGACAAAAAAGTGAAAAGTTGATAGTGGGGATGGAAGGACCAAGTGAGGGGTTTTTGATGGGTGAGGCATGGGTATATTTGTAAGCACTAGAGAATCAGTCAGTAGAGAAGGAGAGAGGAAAACAAGTAAGAATACTGGGATCATAGAGGGGACAACATATTGGAGGAAACAGAATGGAATTTAATCATCTGTGCAAGAAGAGGACTTTGTCTTAGTGAGGAACAGTGACACCTCTTCATGTGTGTAAGGGGATAATAGATAGAGTATGTGGCCATAAGGAGTTCATCCTGAGAGTCATTGAGACCTGGGACAACAGGAAGGTCCATACCAGAGTGCTCTGAACTCAGGAAGGAGCTCTGGCCCTTCTCTCTCTTTGTTCTCCTGCCTTTCATCCTTATCTTGTTGAATATTCTCAGGAAGGACCTTTTGTCCTTATCCCTCTGCCTTTCATCTTGTTCAAATGTCCCAGGAAGGAGTTCTGTTCCTTATCTCTCTACCTTTCTTGTTGAAGATTCCACATTTTTCCAGGATACAGACCTTTTGTGGCATACCCGTTATACTTCCACAGGCCTGGAGATGAGGGATGCTGATACAAGGGGACTAGGCTTATATATACCCTTATTTCAACTATGTGAGTCGGAGATGTAGCATATACCTGCAATAAACTCCTTGCTTATCTCTCACTGGCTGACTTTCATTATTGAACATGCGGGACATGTCTGGCAGAGCTCCCCAAAGAGTTGTGTGAATTAAACTGAGACCCGGCTGCCCAGAGTGGACCGCAACACATGTGAAACAAAGGTGAAGGGTCAGATGCAGAAGGCATCTGAGTAACATGAGTTGAGGAGGAAAGAAGAGGGAGCTCAAAACAAATGATCCCATTTCTTTTTCAGTGAAATACGAAGCAAGGTTCTCAGGGAGCCATGGACAGGGAGCCATGAGGGGTTTGAGGAGAGATTAAAAAAAAAAAAGTTTGAGGGAGGGCAGCTAGGTGGCGCAGTGGATAAAGCACTGGCCCTGGAGTCAGGAGTATCTTGGTTCAAATCTGGTCTCAGACACTTAATAATTACCTAGCTGTGTGGCCTTGGGCAAGCCACTTAACCTCATTTGCCTTGCAAAAAAAAAAAAAAAAAACCTTAAAAAAAAGTTTGGGAAAGCTGCTGTGGAGAACATAACACTTAGTTGATAAGGGATCTGTAGAGGGCTTATCTAGCAGGTATGAGGGTCCAGTTGCAGTTGAATGATACAAATTTGAAGTGAACACAGAGTGATTGAATGATTTTCTCCACCTTTGGGCAGCAGCACATGTGCAGAGGTAAAGATAAGGAGGCTTGGCAGGGCACATTTGGAGATATGATAAAGAGGTCCTAGATGAGAATAAGAGTGTAAATTTGAACTAGTTTCCCAAAGAGTCAAAATGGGAAAAAGAGGAGTGAATCGTGAAGAGGTGATGACCTGAAAGAGAATTGAGGGGTCAAAGGATTATAAATCAGGGTGTGGATGAAGAATAGGGTTTGGTATGAGAAGGCTAAGAGAAAGATCTAAAGCCAATAAATTACAGTCACATAGGGGATTTCAGAGTTCTTCAGTGTGGATATGATCTACTTGTGGATGATAGAAAAATCAAAGTTATGATCAGACCACCTTTGTGTGTATTTCTGAGGTAGGGTGGAGGAATAAGTCATTAGAAGTTAGGAAACTTCCTGTGGAACTTTCCTTCCCATGGAACTTCCTTTCTGAGGAAATGGGAGTTTAAGGTGTTTGAAGAAATATCATCATCTAAGTTGAAGTTCTTTAAAATAAGGAAAGGAACTGGGAAGGAGAAAGATTATTAGCTATGTACTAAATTATTGAGGACAGATATTAGGTGTCCTAGAGGTCTGAAGACAACAGTTAATAGTAGAGGAGAGGTTCTTGAGTGATGGAGCTTAAGAGGTAGTGGCAATGAGAAGTATTGAGTACTCTAACTCACCCAAACTGATGAGTGACCTGAGGAGAATGAGTGAAAGTACAGCCAGCACTGGAAAGGGTTGCGAAGGACACTGTATCATCAGTGGGGAACCACATCTCAGTTACTACCAGAAGATGAAAAGAATGTAAGAGTAAAAAATTAGGAATGATTAGAAATTGGTTGCCTATATAATAGACATTCCAGAGGACATGGTGAAAAGATAGGTAGTGTTTAGTTGAGACTTAGATGTGTATCACATTTGAATTTTAACAAAAGGGTAAATTGAGGTAGGATTCTGAAAGAAGAATTATAATTTATTTGTAGGGGCACTACTCATCAATAAAGCAGGTCTCTTGATCCCTCCAATAGCCCAAAGGCCTCAAATTGAGGGTGAAATACACTTTTATAAACATGGAACAGAAAAATAGAACAAAAATCACAGTTAGTTATGGGATTGGTAACATCATAAAATTAGAATTATAGGGGCTGCTAGGTGGTGCAGTGAGAGCATCAGCTTTGGAGTCAGGAGTACCTGAGTTCAAATCTGGCCTCAGACACTTAATAATTTCCTATCTGTGTGGCCTTGGGCAAGTCACTTAACCCCACTGCCTTGCAAAAACTAAACTAAAAATAAAATTAGAATTATTATTGGTTACAATAAAGATCAGCATAGGACCACCAGGAATCAGGCCCTCCTCCTTCTCTCTCTGTCTCTAATTTTTGTAAATTTGGGAGGGTCAGCTACAGCTTGAAGTCACAGATATTAGACAGGTGTACCAGACTCAAAGGTACCTGGGCATAAGATAAAGCCACCTGAAATTTACAAAGGATGGGGTCTAGGGACAAGGTCAACCTAGTCCAATTCTCAAGGATTGAACATAGATTTCATTCAGCTTCTCAGAGACTGAAGTTATGTGAAATAACAAACTTCCCTGATTTGTACATGCTGCTACTAAAATAACAATTCTCATACTCAGAGGTTCTCTTTAATTAACAGTGATTATGGAAGAGCATATAGATCCAGTCTGAGAGAGGTTGAACTTTTGAACTTATGAGCTTCTTCACTGAGAGACAAAGAAGAGGATTAGGACTGTTCCAGAATACAGAATATATTACAGAATAGAATCACTAACAGAGTGGAATAAAATATCAAATGCAGGCTAGAACAGAAGAAGTGAATATAAAATACCAAAGCAACATTTGTTTCTTTGAGATAAGAGGGTTGAGAGAATAGGAAAAAGGGATCAGATGATGAGGGATGGAGATTAAAGTTAGGATGATGGTCTAGAGGGCTCAGAATTTCAGGGATATATACAGTATGACCAGGTGTGAGAATGTTAATTATTAAATGGAAGATGCCTCTTCTCTTCCAAGAGGAGACATCAGAAGATGGAATACACGGTCATGAAAGTCCCTTGTTTCTCCTCTCCTATTCCTTCTGAAGGATGGAAATCAATCGGACTGGTGCCAGCATAGCAGGAGATAGAAGGTATGGTATTTAGATGAAAGGTCTTACCTTACCTTTCCTATTAACAGACAGGTTAGAGACCAGAAAGGAGCAACAGAAAGTAAAAGAGTCACACAGAAGAAAGCGAAAGTCAAGGGGCTGGTATGATTGGAAGTTATCCTGACTATGTCTCCTTTCTTCTTCTCTCAGGGACTTGCAGCAGGAGATGGAAGGTAGAGGATTAGAGGGAAGATCTTGCCTTACTCTTTGAATTTGTTTTGCTTAGCTATGTTGATTTGTTACAAAGGTTGTTTTTTTCCCTCTATTTTAAATGCGGTGGCTGCCAAAGTGATTTCCTCCCCCAAAAGAGGAAAATCAGGGGAAGAAAATTAAATATGCAGAAGAAAATAGTTCAAAAGTATGTACAGACAAGTAGTTCAGTTTTAAAAGTAATGGATGAGATTAAATATATGTTTGTTTGTTTTTTAAAGGACTTTTCAAATTCTGACTGAGACTTACCAACCATACAACTCTGAGCAACTTGCTTAACATTTGTTTGTTTTCATATCTGTAAAATGAAGATAATAATAGCAATGACTTCTTAGAATTGTTGTGAAGATTAATTTTCAAAAAGTGCTTTGCAAACTTAAAATACTATCTAAATGACTGCTATTATTATTAAGCATTAGCAAATTTACATGACATGGAGACTAATAGCTTCTTATATAACCCTATTGTTGTGTTCTGCTCTGTATTTAAAAATGTTCAGGATTTTTTGGTGCTTATGTTCAGAATAAGAAAACAATTTTTTTAAAGATGATACTCACTTTTAGAAATTCATATGGACACCCTTCCAAAAGGAATCCAAAATATATTGCTAATGATTATGAAGTCTTGAACAAGAAACTGAAAACCATAGAGCACATGCTGTATTTACCTCACTATTGCCTATTGAAGGCAAGAAATGCAAAATAATTGAGCCTTGCAACAACCCTGGAGTGGTAGATACTATTTTTATCCCCATTTTATAGATGGGGAAACTGCAGCAAACAGGGAGCAAGTGACTTGCCTAGAGTCATATAGCTAGTAAATATCAGAGGTTGAATTTAAACTGAAGTTTTATTCCAAGCCAGGTACTCTATCCACTGAACCATCTAATTGGTCAAAAGAAAAATTAATTTAGTGAATGATTAGAAATTTTTAAGAAGCTAAGAAATTCTCTGACAACAGGATTAGAATTTCTGGAACAAAACTTACAACACAGCAAGGCAGCTTTCTTCCCAGAAATGGAATATTGCAACAAGAACTGGTTATAATGTATTTATCAGATATCCCCCAAAGATGATTTAAAGAGCTTTTTATCCTAAAAAGAATAGGGGTGAACAAAGTGAACAAAGTCTGAATACTTATATATATATATATGCATATTTATTATACACATAAAATATCTAACTTGGGGTGTTACTTAAGTCTTTTGAATTGTCTCTTTTGAATTTCTGGTTTATTTTAGTTGTTATTCTTCTCTTTTAGTGGCCACTCTGTTGTTATTTATATTTTCTATTATTTCTATACTTCTCCTGATAGTGATTCAAGAATGCTCAGCAAATGAAAATCTAACTTGTTCATGGGGTATAAACTTTTGAACATGTTGTAATATTTTGTTCAATACTCTTTCCAATAATATTCACTGGCAATATTGCTTTAGGGTTTTTTTCTCTACCCTATACCTTCTTGATTTAATTATCAAGACATATTTGTCTCATAGAAGAAATTAAGTATGATGTCCTCTTTCCCTATTTTTACAAATTATTTATGTAATATTAGAATTATTTGAATGATTGATAAAATTCATTTGAACATCTGGTTCCAGTTTATTTTTTCTTCTAGTAATTCCTTAAGAATTATTCAATTACTTTCTCTGACATTGGGTTGTTTACGTTCTCCTACTCTGTTTATCTGGAGATTTTGCTTTTATAAGCATTCAATCATTCAAGTGATCAGATGGTATAGAATTAGACAAAATCATTTCTAATAACTTCCTTTATTTTATATTCTTTGCTTTGAATTATTTTTTTCATTTTGATAGTTCAGTTTTCCTCCTTTTGAAACAACCTAGAAATAGGCAATATTTTATTAGGTTTTTCACCCTTCCCTTTCAAAAAAAAAACTTCTGGTTTTATTTATTGATCCTTTTCTTTTTGTTTTAAGTTTTATCAATTTAATTTTCTGAATGTTTTTATTTAATTAAGGGTTTTGAATTTTATTTTCCAGTCTTTTTAGTTAATAGTATTACATGTCACATTCATTGATTTCTCATTTGTTTTACTTTTTTAAATATAAAATTTCTCCTAAGGATTTCTTTGATTACATATCAAGTATGTAGTTAGTAACTTGTCTTATTGTTTTCATAGAAATAAACTTTTGGGGGCGGCTAGGTGGCGTAGTGGATAAAGCACCGACCTTGGAGTCAGCAGTACCTGGGTTCAAATCTAGTCTCAGACACTTAATAATTACCTAGCTGTGTGGCCTTGGGCAAGCCACTTAACCCCATTTGCCTTGCAAAAAAAACAAAACAAAAAAACAAAAACAAGAAATAAACTTTTTTTCCTATGACTTGCTCATAAGTCATCGATTTTTTATGATTAAATTATTTATTCTCCATTTAAGTTTGAATCTTTCCTTAAAATAACCTTTTTTATTATGTAGTCATCAGCAAAAGTGTTTAACATATAGTCTTTCTTTTTATGCTCTAGTACATTATCATTATTGACAAAAATTTAAAGCTGAGAAATATTTATATTGCTATTTATTAATAATCAGAAATCAATCTTATCTAAATTTTCCAAAAATCTATTTATTTTCTTATCTTTATGTTTATGTTTTTTGCAAATTTGTCCATTTCTATTTAATTTAATATATTTCTAATCCAAGCTTAGGGTTTTTTTAATTGTCTTTACTCAATTCAGATAAGAATGAAGCTTACTGGAGGTCCTCTCCTCTCTCACTTCTATGTTTTTCTTCTCTTCCTCTCTTATACTCAATTATGAGAAATAATAAATTCTTCCCCTTTATTCATATTTCTTTCTAAGTCCATTCTTTTTTCCTTCCCATCCATTTCCATCCAGAAAATCACATTGAGGCCCTGGATTTGTCTTTTTATTAATCTCCCTGTAATGTAACCTAAATTCTAAAAGGGACGTACTTTTCTCATTCTTCCATTACAGAAAGCTCATCTTTTAGGACATTTAAAATGCTCAGATATATTTATCTTCATTTCTTTTGACTTGTCTTTGCATTTCAAAGATTCTTCTCAGCTCTAATCTTTCTTTAAGAATGTTTTAGGGTCTACCATTTCAACAAATGTCTATCCCCCCCCCCCCATAATACTAGATGAAATTTTTCAGGATAAATTCTTCTTGGTTTTAAGTTTTTTCATTTACCTTTTAGAATACAGTACTCAATATTTTTTCTCCTTTATGGTAGATAAAGCTTAATCTTGTCTGACCCAAATTGCAGTTCTTTGTTTCTTGAACACTTTGTCTATTTATAGTATTTCAGGTTGATTTGGATGCTCTAAATTTTGTCTAATAGCATTTCTGTCTAAAGCATTTTAAAGCATTGCTTCCAATTTGGAATTTCTTTCAGAATTTGGACTAGTATATTCTTTATATTTTCATTTTATTTTCTTATTCCAGTAAACATAGAAAATTTTCTTTTATGATTTGTTGAATTATGGTTCACAGAGTTTTGTTTGGTCATATATTTCAGTGAAATCTGGTAACATTTTAGTTTTCTCTCTTCAATCAGCTTTTTAGGTCAATTTTACTTGTTCTTTTAACATTTTAATTTTTGCCCTGATCCTGATAACTGTTATGGTCTCAATTGAATCATCAGGTTATGTTTTCTTTATTCTGTCTTTCAGAGATCACTTTGAATCATTGGTCATGAATTCCATTTTCTTTTCCAAGATCTTATTTTTCCATATTTTCCCCCTCAAAAAGATCTAATTTCACTTCTTTCCCTTTTCTTTCATTTCATTCATTAACTCTGAATCCTTATGAATAAATCATTTTTTGTCCTGAGATTCTGCTTGGATTTGTTATGGAGATATTCTCTTCCTCTAACATTTTCATTATGAGTTTCTCTTAACTCAGAATATTTCTTCCTTGTATTCAGAATTTTCTTTAGTTTGTTCTTAACTCCACCCTCAGTAGTAAGAAAGGAAGTAGGTATCAAAGTCAGGGTTGACTCCTTTCTGTGGTCTTGGCCCCTCCCTTGTCCTGCCTCCTGTGTAGTCTACAAACCATTGTAATTTCCCTTCCATAGATCTAGGTGGGGTAGAGAGGATCAGGCTCTACCCTCTACCACAATATCTAGGTTCTGCCTCCACCTTCTTATGGCCAAACCTGAGTGTTGGCCTTATCCAGGTTCTGTTTCCTCTTTATATAGTCACCAACTACAAGTAGGCTTTGTTCCTTCTGTAGTCATGACAGCAACTAAATATAAGAGATGAAAATAGTTTTAGATCTTCTGGAGGCTATTCTCACTACTCTTTCACATAGACTATCTAGTTGCCTCTGCTTCCAATTTCCCTAGGCAGTTCACTTCTGAGAACTGCCTTCTTTCCTTACTGCTACAGAAATCCTGCTGTTTAGAGGACCCCCCAAGATATGTGGTCATTAAACCAGGATAATAATTGTATTTTTTTCAGCTCAACTTACCAGTGATATTCTGGTGCACCCTCTGGTGTTTCCTCATTCAGAGCTCAGAGAACTGATATGCTTTCAGCTATCTTTTTATATGGTTGTTGAGAGTTAAATTCAATAAAGGTAGACTGAGGCACATTTTCTCCAAGCAAGGGATACCTGCCAATAAACTGGTGTTAATGATTACTTCAGTGAAGCAAAAAATTGAAATACAACTGATTTTTATAATCATAGAATAAAAGAAGAGAATAGGTGAGGAAATGATACAATTGGTTAAAGGTTTGATAACATCATTAGGATGATAGCAACATGACTGAACTTTTAAGAAAGTGGGCATACATATGCATGTGGGATCAGTTTCACCCCCTCTCTGTTTAAAAGGAATGTTTGTGGATTGGTGGGGCCCTATTGCATTCCTTTGATCCACTATGAATCGATAGTGAAACAGGGATAACAACCTCATTGGCATCTGGGAATAAGATAACCCACTTTTATTTGGTCAAGGGTAAGTGAGGATGGAGCCAAGTCACAAGAATAACACACAGATGAATAGCAAACTTCCTTGACACACAGTGATTTGTAGGTGTTGTTAGGATAACAGTTTCCTTAGAATTAGAATGCTTTATGAAAGTATTGAACCTCTAAACTTAGCTTGGAGTTTTTCTATAATTAAAAGTGATCAATAGAGAGAATAAACTTTGAAATCTAACTGTGAGAGAAGACTGAACTTTTGAACTCATGGGCTTCTTCACTCAGAGATGAAAATGAGGCTGAGGCTTATTAAATAGAAGGCAGAATATGGTTACAGAATAGACTCAATTGCAGAATGAAACAAAATATAAAATGCAGGATCAATAATTAATTTTCACACAGTCCTGAGTAGATAGGGGAGCTCACTACTGTTCCCCTATTATTAATAATAATAGTATTCATTGTCCTGTTAACTTTGCTAAGTTATTTGTCAGGAAATTAAATTCACCTAGGATCTTTCATGTTGCCACTTTTATTTTAACCATCTTGAAATACTTGGCAATGTAGTTTTTTAACTTAAAGTGGCAGAGTGGTTATAACAATATGCAGGATCCATGTTGATTTAGTCAATTTTACATCAGTTATGCCTGTAATAAAATAGAAATATTTAGAGGACCTACAAAATTAGAGATAACAGGAAGAAAAAAGTTAAACCTTAGCTGGAAACAATAAGTGATGGAAGGGATTATTATTACTATTATTTTTATTACTATCAATAATATTTTTATTATTATAACATAGTCCTTTGAGGTCCACAAAATAATTTACACATTTTCTCTCATTTTATCCTCACAATTATTATTTGAAGGAGATGTTATTATTATCTCTAGGAAGATGGTCATACCATATATAGGAATAGAGGAGTTAAGAAAAAGAAATTGTTTAAGGGATAAAATAATGAGTTCAATTTTAGATGCATGTAGTTTAACATGTCTGTGAAATATATAGTTTGAGATATCCCATAAATAGAGATGCAAATCTGAAAGTCAAGAGAGAGATTAGGGCTTGATAAGTAGATTTGTGAATCATAAGCATAGAAATGATGATTGCATTCGTATAAGATGACAAGATCACAAAGAGAAATAGTCTATAAGGAGAAGAGTACAAAAGACAAATTCTTGATGGGACACCCACCATTAACAGGCATGACCTAATGAAGTTCAAGCAGAGGATGAAAAAGAGCAGTCAGATACATTGAAGAAGAACAAGTATAGAACAGTGTCATGGACACTTACAGAAAAGAGAACATCAAAGAGATGTTGATAAATATTATCAAAGGTTGCAGAGAAGTCAAGGTTGAAGACATTAGAAATGGCAATTAAGAGATCTTTGGTAAGTTTTGAGAGAGCACTTTAAGGTGAATGATGTGGTCAGAAATCAGACTGTAGAATTTAAAAAAAAAAGTTTAGAGGAAGAAAATGGGCACATCAATAGATGACAACTTTCTCAACTTTAGCCACAAAAGGGAGGAGAAATGTGAAACTAGCTAGAGGTTGATGGATAAAGTGAGGGTTGAGTAAGGAAGCATGGGCATGGTTGTAAAGAGTCAGGAAGCAGTGGTTAATAGGGAGAGATTGAAGATATGTGAAAAAAATAGGGATGATAAAGAGGCACAATCTGTTGGGTGATATGAGATGAGCAGAAAGGGAAAAGAGGGAGCTATCAATGAACGACCTCAATTTTTTTCCAGGTAAATATGAGGCAAAGTTCTCACCTGAGAAACAATGGAAGGTTTGATGAAGGATGAAAAGATGTAGAAAAGTCATTTTGTTAGTGGGATAGTCAGTCAATTAGAGGTGTAAAAATATTTCCTTGTCATAATGAGGGCCATTTGAGAGTGTGTAACATAAATTTGTAACGAACCCAGTTAGCATCATCTTATACATTTTTTCTCCATTTTTATTCAGTAGCAGATGGGAAGCAAAAGCAGATAGATGGCAGGAGTGATCCAAATTCAAGGACTGAAAGAGTAAGATCAGCAACAGGATAATGGGACAAGGAATTCAAGAGAAAGTGAATAGTATAAAGTGTCAATTAGTCAACAAACATTTATTAGGCATTTAATATATGCAGTCATTGTATTAAATGAATCTTTACTGTGGGAAACAACATATAAAAAAGAAACGGGGGGGGGGGGGAGGAGAAGGTACTCAGTGTAGGGTTTGATGGAGTTCAGAGGAATGCAGCCTAATAGGAATTGAAGAGATGAATGGCTTGGGAGCCCTTCTTAAATGGAAATTCTGAGAGGAGCTACCACCCTCCAATCAGAGGGAGGGACCCTAGAAGCAAAGGGTACTACAGAGGGCTAAGTTTTAGGTCTGAAATATTTTTCCAGGTATTCCAATGGGTCAAAATAAGGAAGAGAGGAGATTAGATTGTGCAGGGGTGATAACCTGGGAAAGAGCTAAAGGACTGAAGGATTAGAGGTCATGATAAAGATGAAAAAACAGAGATTGGATTGTAAATTAAAGAAAGAGATGGGAACGACAGCAGATTGTGATTCAATAAGACAATATCATTGTTCATGAATACTTGTGGATAACAACAAAATCAAGGCCATGATACAGTTGCATACAGTTGTGGTGGAATGGAGAAATAAGTCATGAAAAGAGTAAATTGAATAATTGGGAATTAGGACATTTGAGGGAATATAAATATGTATGTTGAAGTCCCCTGGCATTAGGGTAGGGGTTTAAAAAGAATATAGAGACTATAAACCAGGCACTGAATTTATCAAGGCTATTGTCCTAAAGGTCATTATATAACAGAATTTTGTTTGAGTTGGAGATAATAGATTGAATGAACCTCAGAGGAGACTGTGCTGAGTGAGACAGAGAAGTTTAGCCATAAAAGACCAAATCCTTCTCCATACAGAAGTAGGTATCTAGCTAAGACAGAATGGCGCTAAGGAGCCTATTTAATGAGGGAGGCAACATGAAAACAACTCTATACAAATAAAATATAGTCAGAATCAATTGGAGATGATCACAGAGGGAAAGCATTGGACTTAAAGGAAATAGGGAAACACTTCTTGTAGAAGGTGTGGTTTAAGCTGGATCTTAAAGAAAACCAGGAAAGACAAGCAGGGAATAGATAATAAAAAGAGATGAAGTAGAAAATATGTAGCATGACTAACAAAATGGAGGACTAGACATCTCTGATCCTAACAACCTCTCAGATTTCTCCAAGAACAGAAATTATGCACCAAAGACAAAGCAATTTCAGCTGTTTACATGATCTAAGACATCAGGAAGTTTTTTTTAAATCATGAACTAAACTCACTGTGTATCTCTTCCCCCACTTATTGCCATGCTACCAGAAGAAAGGTTAAACTAGCAGATGAGGCTCACAGTCTTGAAATAAAACCTAAACCCATATATCAGAACCCTCCACCTTATATCCACTGCTATGGAAATCTGGTCTCCAGGCTGCAGGAGTTTGCTAAGACCTTCATATAACACAAAAGTTCTCTGTAGGGAGCAGAAGAATAGAAGGAAAAGGTGAGAAAACCTTTGTGATCTTGAAATAGAGCTCAACCTCATAGTTTGGTTCCACCCTCCTTACAAAAGCTTCAATGATCCAAATTCCAAAGGCTAAAAATCAATCACAAGAAGTTCTAAATTACTGGGCCGGGGAAATAAGTAACAGCTATAACAAAACAGAACCCTTGGGGTGGTGGATATGGTTACAGGACAATATATAACTCCACTAAGCCTGAGGTACAGCATTTAGCTAAAGCCAGCTATATCCTGCCCCACTTCTTCCAAGGGCACTTGTGACAGAGACTTAGGATAGTAAACTGCAAACTATCCAATGTGGGAAGACACTGAGATGCTTTAAGATTTGTCATCTAGAGAAAGCCACTATCAAAGGGAAGGGACTCAAAGTGAGCAATAGGGAAAAATAAAAGAAAACAGACTGAAATTACCTAAGACCTCAGAAGGAAAAAAATTCAAAGGCTTACAGCATATGCAGATAAATCATCAGGGAAAACATTAACAATGGTATCCATAACTAGTAAACCACTTCAAGTATCTATGAATAAATACTGTGAAACAAAAGAAAATAGCTGAACACTTATTAAGACAAATGACTGAAGAATTTGGAGATAAGATAAAACTATAATGTTTCTGATGCTTCTGAATGATTTAAAAAAAAGAAATAAGAATCATGAGAGCAGAACTAATCATGCACAGCAGAACTAATTGACAGAATACAATCAATTTATACTTTTTGTACTATATCAATAAATTTACCGAAGGAATAATCATTTGGAAATATAAAAGAACTAGAACATCAAGGAAAAATGATAAAAATGGGTAAGGATGATAAAAGAATAGCACTTTCAGAATTATATTGTTAAGCAGTAGTCATTAAAGTCATGTGATATTGGTTAAAATGTAGAGATCAATGAGTGAGAATCAGAAATGATGGACTCAATTACATGGGATTTAATGAGTGGAAAACTTAAATTACCTAAGAAAAATCTTCTTATTTGACAAAAACTGCTGGGAAAATTGGAAAAGTATTGCAGAAATTAGTCAATCAATTAAGTCAATATTTATTAAGTGCCTACCACATCCCAGGCAGTATGCTTTAGAGTGAGAACACAAAAAGAGGTAAAAGACAGTCCCTGCCTTCAAGGAGCTCACAATAAATTGGGAAAGGAAAAAAAAGCAAACAAATATGTACAAACAAGCTATATACAGAATAAATAGGAAATGACTAACATAGGAAAGTCACCAAGATTAAAAGGGTTTGGGGAAAGGCTTCTAGAAGAAGATGAGATTTTAGGTGGACTTGAAGGAAGTCAGTAAGTGACATGAAAAGGGGGAGCAGGCCAGGCATGAAGGACAAACAGAGAAAATGCCTGGAGTAGAGAGAAAGAAAGTCTTATTTATCTAATAGCAAGAAGGTCATTGTCACTGGATTAAAGAAAATGTATTGGAGGGGAGGGCAGGGAGAGGAGTGAGGTATAAGAAAACTAGAAAAATATTTTGAATGCCATAAAGAGGATTCTAGATTTTGAACCCAGAGGTGATATGCAGCCATTGTATTTTATTGAGTAGGGGCATAAACAGGTCAGATATGGGCTGATGCATTAACATCATTTTGCCAGCTAAAATTTGCCAACTGGAATTTTGATTGAAGAAAGACTAGAAGACGGGGCATCTAGGTGGTGTAGTGGATAGGGCACTGGTCCTGGAGTCAGGAGGACCCGAGTTCAAATCCAGCCTCAGAAATGTAATAATTACCTAGCTGTGTGACCTTGGTCAAGTCACAAACCCATTGGTTTGCAAAAGCAAAAAAAAAAAGACTAGAGATGGCAGAACCACAAGCAGAGTATTGTATGAGTCCAACTGTGAGGCGATAAAAGCCTACACTAAGTTGGTGGCAATATGAAAAGATGAGGAGAAGATGTGTTTGAAAGAAGTTGCAAAGGTAAAATAGACTTTGGAAATAGATTGAATATGGAGGATTAAAGATAGTTAAGAGTCAAGAATAACACCTAGGTTATGAGCCTAGAGAACCAAGAGAATTGTGGTGTCCTAGAAACTAATAGGGGGAATAGGGGAAGGAGAGACGATTTAAGAGATAATGAGTCTAGTTTCAGACATGTTAGGTTTAAGATATCTATTGAACATCTAGTTAAAGATGTCCAGAAAACAACTGGAGATGTATGACTGAAAGTTATAAGAAGTGCATGATAGGTTGTTTTGAGGATTGTCAAAATATAGTGATTAAATCCATAGAAGCTAAAGAGATCATCAAGAGAAATTATATAGAGAAGTAGAAAAGAAGGTCTAGAACAAAATTCCTTTAAGATACCAATGGTTAAAGGGCATGATCTGAATGAATATCCAGCAAAGGATACTAAGGAGTGGTCAGATAGGAAGGAAAAAAAGAGAGAATCAGATCCTAGAAATGAGCATATCAAGAAGAGAATAATCAAGAGTGTCAAAAGCATAAGAGAGTTAAAAAAAGAATGAGGACTGAGAAAATACCATTGGACTTGGAAATCAAGAAATCATTGGTAATTTTAGAGGAGCAGTTATAGTGGAATCATGAAGTTGGAAGCTGGAAGATAAATAAGACTAGAGAAAGTGTGAATACTTATCATAGATGCTCTTTTCAAAAGAAAAGGCCATTAAAAAGGCCATAAAAGGCCAAAGAAATATAGGATGATAGTTAAAGGATAGGGAAAGATCCAGAGAGGACTGTTTAATCAAGGTGGGGGACACATGGGCATGTTTGTAGATAGTATGGAAAAAGAGATTAAAAATAAGTGATAGAATAAGAATAACAGAGAAAGCAATCTGCTGAAGGATATAAGATAAAATGGGATAGTTGTGCAGCAAGAGCAGTTGACCTTCATAAGGAGTAAGAATTGTCCTACCTCATGAAGTGGGACAGGGAGGAAGAAGCAGATAGTAGTAAAAGGCATCAGAGTGTCAGGACAAAGGAGGAGATCTCAGCAAATATTCTCAATATTTTTCAAGCAAATATAAGGCAAGATTTTCTGCCATGATAGGATGATAGAAGATTTGAGAAGGGATGAAAAGGATTGGAAAAACTTCTGTAGAAAACGGAATAGTGAGTTGCTAAAGGAGGTATAGGAAAAATTGCCCAGTAGCAGTCAAGTTAAGCTCAGGTTGGGAAGTGGACCCAGTAAGAATGGGTGTGTCTCCATCTCTGTTTAGCAGCCAGCCCAGGGGTAGGAGTAAAAGTAGTAGATTCTGGGAGTCATCCACTGCTAAGACTTCAAAGAATACAATAGGCAATACAATAAAGTGACCTGGAATTCAAGAGAATTCCCCAATGGGCTGAATATGGGAATAAAAGGGAAAAAGTAGCTAATGCAGGAGAGAGGGTTCCTAGAGAGAAGCAAGACTGTAAACAATTGTAGAAGACTAGGGTTTAGTAGGGGGAAAAGTCAAAAGATTATGGTCAGATAAGGTGATTTTGAAAATCTGACTTGGAGGTGATACTTTTTGGATGATGGTAAATTAAACGTGGATCAAAACCTTAAACCATATTCCTCAATATTTTCTTTTTTTTAATTGTTCTTTGAATTTTTCAATTTTTCCTCCAATCTCGCTTCCTTTCCCCATCCCCCACAGAAGGCAGTCTGATAGTCTTTACATTGTTTCCATGCTATACATTGATCAAAATTGAATGTGTTGAGAGAGAAATCATATCCTTAAGGAAAAAATAAAATATAAGAGATAGCAAAATTACATTTTTTTAAAAAAATTAAAGGTAATAGTCTTTGGTCTTTGTTTAAATTCACAATTCTTTCTTTGGATACAGATGATATTCTCCATTGCAGATACCCTAAAATTGTCCCTGATTGTTGCACTGATGAAATAAGCAAGTCCATTAAGACGGATCATCAACCCCATGTTGCTGTTAGGGTGTACAATATTCTTCTGGTTCTGCTCATTTCACTCGGCATCAGTTCATGCAAATCCTTCCAGCTTCCCTGATTTCCCATCCCTCCTGGATACTAATAGAACAAATAGTGTTCCATAACACATATAACACAATTTGTTCAGTCATTTCCCAATTAATGGACATTCACTCAGTTTCCAATTCTTTGTCACCACAAATACGGCTGCTATGAATATTTTTGTACAAGGGATGTTTTTAATCCTTTTTCATAATCTCTTCATGGTATAGACCCAGCAATAGTATTACTGGATCAAAGGATATGCACATTTCTATTGCCCTTTGGGCATAATTCCAAATTGCTCTCCAGAAAGGTTGGATGAGTTCACAGCTCCATCAACAATGCATTGGTGTCCAGATTTCTCACATCCCTTTCAATATTGATCACTGTCTTTTCTGGTCGTATTGGTCAGTCTCAGAGGTATGAGGTAGTACCTCAGAGTTGCTTTAATTTGCATTTCTCTAATCAATTATTTAGAGCAATTTTTCATATGACTGTGGATTGCTTTGATTTCCTCATCTCTAAATTGCTTTTCATATTTTCTAAATAGATTTATGACTTTTATATCAAAGATCATATTCTTAAAAATCAGAAGAGAAGCAGATCGTACATCTTTTGCAATTTTGGGTAAAAGATGCATTTTTATTGAACCAATTGGTTTATATTTAAAGATAAAGACAATGACAAAAGTTACATTAGATTACTATGACCACATGAAACTAAAAAGCTTCTGCACAGCCAAAATGAATGTATCTAGGATAGTAAGGGAAGTGGTTAAATGGGAGAAAAAATCTTTTAAACAATTTTTTTATATGAGTCTGGTATCCAAGTTATAGAAACAGTTAATAAAGTATATATGTGTAGAAGTATAGATATGACTAATACCTATTCCCCAATATATGAAGTATATAAACAAATGGTTCTCAAAAGAAATTCTAAGTATTCACAGTCACATGAAAGAATGTTAAAAAGCAGGGTGGCTAGGTGGTGTAGTGGATAAAGCACTGGCCTTGGAGTCAGCAGTACCTGGGTTCAAATCTGGTCTCAGACACATAATAATTACCTAGCTGTGTGGCTTTGGCCAAGCCACTTGACCCCATTTGCCTTGCAAAAAAAAAAAACCTAAAAAAAAAAAAGAATGTTAAAAAGCACTAAAAGCAAGAAAAATGTAAATCAAAGCAACCTTGAGTTTCACTACCCTGAAATGGACAAATAAGACAAAAATTACTATAATCAGTTTTGGAGAGTTTAGAGATATAAGCACAGCAATACATTGTTGGTATTAGTAGGATGGTACAATCATTTTGGAAAACAATTTAGAATTATATAAATTAGATGAATAAAATCTATATAACCTTTGAACTGGAGATTCTATTACTGAATATATATTTCAAGGAAATCATTGATAAAAAATTATATATATATATATATATATATCAAATTATTTATAGCAGTGTTTTTAGTGATTAGCAAAGAGTTGGGGGGTGAGGAAATAGAAACTCATTCTTTGAGGAATGGCTAAACAATACATGAATAAATGGAATATTATTATTTTGTAAGAAACTATACATGTGTTAAGTGTAGAGAACATGGAGAGATCTCCATGAACTGAGGCAAAGTATAGAGAGCCAAGAAAACACAATTACTACAATTTAATTGAAAACACACACACAAACAAAAATGAGTAAAACAATTTATAATGATCATGAGAAGATATCCCCTAATCCATCCTTTCATGAAGGTAGGAAGTTCTCAGGTACTATTGCACATATTTTTTGGACTTTTTCCAATGCATTAATTAGTTGTGTTGATTTTTCCCCCTCATCTTTTTCCTTTTTCTCTTTTTTTGGTTTTAAAAAAGTACTGTTTGTCATACAGGAAGACTCTCTTGGGTATATCTATAATGATACAAAAACAGGGACATCAACAGAAACCTTTTTTTTAAATGAAAATGTATGTAGTGTTGCATGTGAGGAATAGTGAGGAGGACATGTATTAAGACTAAGGAAAGAAGTAGGATTTAAGAAAACTGAAGTTAGGAAGACGACAGGTTATAAAGAGTTTTAACAGCTGGAAGATTTTACATAGTGTTCCTATTTTGATTGCTGAATGCAAAACAAAGTAATATTCAAAAAAGTAATCTTTCCTGACTGAAGAACATTCACTGGTGTTTGGTGACTCTGCTGGGCCTGGAACAGGAAGGTTCAGAAGGAGGGAGCAGAGGGAAGTCCTTTCATTCATGGATAGATACCATTTCAGAAACAGTCTCAGGTTTCAACCACAATTCCCTCACTCCTTCTCTACTCTCTAATAACTATTGTCATTCAATCCTGAGGTCTGAGATAGAAAAGTAATTTTGTACCACCCGGAGAGGGTTTGAGGGTTGCTACTCTTTTCATGTCTAATTTGGGGCTGTTTCTGATAAAGCTTCCCCAGACTTCCACTGAACTCAAATATTCAAGTTGCTTTGGATCTTGCTTGCCCATCTCTGATGAACAGTGAGGAAAGAACCGTGGCATTCCTTTTTTTTTTTTGATCCTTTTAACCTGTTCTGTTGAAATTTTTTTTTAAACCCTTTCAGTTTAGCTCAGGGATGGGCAAACTACAGTCTAGGGCCAAATCCTGGGCTGTCTGTTTTGGTTACAGCTTATGCTGTATTATATGATTTTTTACATTTTTCAAAACAATACAGTGGGACAGACTTCTGCATTTAAAATAAAATGCATTTTTAAAATGGAAAAATTATTCTTAGATTAAAGTCTATAAAAGACAGGCACCGCAGCTGGATTTCACCATTGGGAAGTAACTTGCCAGTCCCTGAAAGCTTCTATGACATCTTGTCAGTGCTGGGCTCCACAAAGCCATTAGTGATGAGAAGAAAGCTTACAATCTTCTCTTAAATAAACCAGCACTTTTTTGTTTTCCTGCAGAAAAAGGTAGAGCTGATCTTAACTAAGCCCAACCTACCTCTAAATCCTTTTTAATCTCTCTCTCTCTCTCTCTCTCTCTCTCTCTCTCTCTCTCTCTAGTCTAGACCATATTCTCAACTACTTTCAAGATAAGAGTTGATTTGGTGTGACAGCAATTTTACTTTAAGCAATTCAAAAAGTTCCATAAGTTCCCAATATTTTTAATTAAATACAAATTTAAAATTTGGCAAAGTTGAGAGGAGATCATTCTGCCTTCTCCATGGTACCTTTACCAAAGGACAGCAGGACAAGGGAGGGGATATTTCGCCTCACCCCAACACACTTCTTGCAGAAAAGCAACATACTCAGAAAGAGACATTATATTCATCAGGAAATAGGACAAATAATAGCCAATTAGCTAACTTCCTCTCTTCCCAAATTCTCATCCTTATACTAAAGGAATTGATATGTCAAATTCCCTATTCTCCTATATATTAAATACTGTATTTCTTGCCTTCTCAGTGGAGTAATGGAAGACAGTGGAGAGAGGGAGAGAATTTGGAACTGAAAATAAAAATAAAATTCCCTCCCATCCAAATTTCCCTATTTCTATTGACCACCATTTTACTAGTCTCTTTAAAAAAAAACTACCCCATTATCTTCTTCCTACAGTCTATCCCTATTCTCATCTTCTTCTTCTACATCAATGCCAAAGTAATTTTCTTAAGTATAGATCTGATGCCATTCCCCTATTCAATAAATTTAATTTTATCCACTTACCTATAGGATAAAGTAGGGATTCTTTATTTAGTTCTTACAACCCTGCCTTTTCTGCCTCAGTATTCATTATATCCCTCTAAAACCCTAAAATCCAGCCAAACTAACTCTCTTTCTTCTCACACATGACACCCTATTGCCTAACTACACATTCTCTCTTCATCTTTATTCTCTTAGAATTTCTTACTTTTTTTCAAGTCACAACTTAGGCAATTCCTATATAAAACCTTTATTGAGCTTTCTCTCCTTCCTCTCTACCTTTTATTTAACTACTTTGTATGTAGTTACATACTCTATGATATTTTTGAAGGGAACTGGTGATGCTATGGCTGAATTACTAGAACTGAAGTCAAGAAGACTCATCTTTCTGAGTTCAAATCTGACCCCCTAGGCAAATCACTTGTCCCTGTTTCCCCTCAGTTCTTCATTTGTAAAATGATCTGGAGAAGAAGATGGCAAACTATTCTATTATCTTTGCCAGGAAAACCTGAAAAGAGGTCAAGAAGAGTCAGACTGAACTGAAAAATGACTAAAATTTTGATTTTTATGTTGTCTTTATTTTTGATATTGCTCTACCCCATCCTGATGCTAGTCTTTCATTCTCAAAGAAAACCATAACATCAGGAAAGTGAAGTCATGACAAGCAAGTGAATTAGATTTGAGTGAGGGGGTGCTATGCTGTTACCAGCCTCACTTTCTCCTCTAGAAATGTCTGGGCCCAATGACCAGGAATGAATCAAGATGATTGGAGATGAACAGGGATGTGAAGTTATCAGATTAAGTGACTTGCCCAAAGTTCTAAAACTAGTGACAAGTGTCTGAGGTTGGAAATGAACCCAGGTCCTCCTGATTCCAAGGCTGTTTGCTCCATCCACTCCACCACCTAGCTGAGCTGGTAATCTGATTGCCTTACATCCAGGATCATCTGCAGTCTTCCTGACATACCTGGTCACTGGACCCAGATGCTCTGGAGGAGAAAGTGAGACTGGTGACTTTACACAGCATCCCCTCACTCAAAACCAATTCACTTGTTTGTCATGGCATCATCTTCCTGATGTCATGGACTTTATCCATAGCAAAGGACATCATCATCATTATGTTTACTTGCTATCTTCTCTTGAGCCTTGATTGTAGAGATTGTATCATTCAATATATTTGTATCTCTAGCTCCTAGAACAGTGTCTTATATATAGAAAAGATCTGATATATTATTAGTGCATGATTTAGGTAATTGTATCTACTATCTGACTGAAAAAAAGAAGAAATATAAGACATCTGACATCAAAAAACAACTGATCTAGAAAAGAGGTGAAGGAGAAATAAAAGAATTAGTCAAACTCAAAAACCATGCTTCCCTCCAAAAGAACTGACACCACATTTCATGAAGTCATAAATGAAAGTTCATCAGATGTCTTAGTGCCAGAGAGCAAAGTAAAAATAGGATCCACTAATCACCTCTGAAAGACATCCTAAAATGAAACCTCACAAGAACATCAACACTAAAATCCTGTGCCTCCAAATAAATATATAATAATAATAATAATATAATATAGCAACCTACCAAAAAGAAAGAGTTCCAAAACCCAAGGAACTGTGATTTGAATCAAGTAAGATTTAGAAGATACCATTATGAAGGAAAAGAGATTTTGGATATGATATTCTCAAGTGCAAGAGAGTTAGATAAAATGTATTACCCAAATTATGTACACTAAAAACTGAGTATAATCCAAATGGGAAAGGAGAGAATGAACTTTTAATGAAATAGAGGATTTTTAAGCATTTCTGATGAAAAGATCAAAGTTGTCAATATTTTTAAATGGAATCAAAGTAGGTAAGAGAATATTAGACATAAATGGAAAGGACTATAGGATGATGAAGTACTTCTAATAGATTCAAATAACTCACCAGAGATTTGATATCTTCAAGAATGAGAGAGGTATGATGATAATGATGGTGTTTGTCCTTCTTTCTCAAAGAAGACCATGATATCAGGGAAATGATGCCATGACAAGCACATGAATTGGATTTGAGTGAGGAAGTGCTGTGCTGTCACCAGGCGTGACTTTCTCCTCCAAAGCCATCTGAATCCAGTGTTAAATCTGGGACACTGGACAGGATGAGTGGAGATGGCCCTGGATTCGAGGCAATCAGGATTAAGTGACCTGCTCAAGATCACACAGTAAGTGTCAAGTGTCTGAGGCTGAATTCAAACTCCCATCCTCCTGACTAGTTATAAAAGAGAAAAAAGGAAACAATTGAAGAAGAGACAAAAATATCACATGCATGAGAAGTATATTAAATATAGATATAAGAAGGAAGGAATTAGGAGAGAATATATCTCATAAAAGTTGAACACAAGTATACTACAGAGACATTCACATTAAACATTTGGTGAAGAAATACAGTCAACTCAATGGAGAAATAGAATGCAGAGAGAAGTTAGAGGACAAATAGGGGAAACAAATGAAACTTTTAGAGGGTGGATTCTGAAAGGGTGCTCAAAAGGGGGCAAAAAAGAATAATAAATAGTGATCTAAATAAATATAGATTGAACTCTAGTTTGTCTGCCTTCTCATTTGTAAAGCAAATTAAGGGAATTGGATTCAAAGTGAAATAAGATTTAAGAAAAATATCCAATTAATAATCATAACTGAATGAAATTGGAAAGAAAAAAAGGGGGAGAACAAAACTAATAAAGAAATATATATATTAGGTTTTTGCAAGGCAAATGGGGTTAAGTGGCTTGCCCAAGGCCACACAGCTAGGTAATTATTAAGTGTCTGAGACTGGATTTGAACCCAGGTACTCCTGACTCCAGGGCCTGTGCTTTATCCACTACGCCACCTAGCTGCCCCAGAAAAATATATTTTTTACAAAGAACACATTTAAAACAAAGATTCATAAAATAAGAAACATAAATCAGGAGCTAGAGCTGGATTTATTTTGCCTCAAATGAACTCATAAAAGCAAGGGTAACAATCATCTCAGGCAAAGAAATAGCAAAAAGAGATATGGTTAAAAGAGATAAACAGGCGGACTACATTATGTTTAAATAATGAAATTACTTGAAAATAATACAGTTGTACCAAATGATATAATATCTAAGTACAAAAAAGGGAAACTATTGAATAATAGAGGAAATAAATAGAATAATAGGGAGAAATGGAAAAAACTGTAATAGCTGAAGAACTCAGTTAATTATACATATAATAAAGAGATAAATAAAAAGAGTTAAAAAGACTTTAATAGACTTTTCGAAACATTGTTTGTGATAGACTTCTAACACTTAGTGACTGGAAATAGAGAGAAGCATTACATATTTTTCAACTGTGTGTGACACTTTTACAAAAACTGACCAGGAGGTCAAGGCATAAAAACCTCAGAATCAATATATAAAAACAAATTTTTTGACATTCTTTATTGACTACAACATAATAAACATTATAATTAATAAGGAACTCTGGAAGAAAGGAACTACTTTGAAATGAAAGTTAAGTAATTTCATCCTAAAAAAATGAGGAAATTAATTTTTTTTAAAACACAGTTCCATAATTCTATCAAAGAAAATAATAGCATATATGACACTTTGGGGAATATAACAAAAGCAGTTCTTAGCAGAGAAATGTCTATTTTTTTAACAATTTTATTTAAAGTTTTGAGTTCCAAATTCTATTCATTCCTTTCTCTCTCTCTCTCTCTTGCTTCCTCCCTTTCCCTCTCCCTAAGATGATAAGCAATCAGATAGAGGTTATATATGCCAAATTCTACAAAACATTTCCATATTGGTCATTTTGCACAAAAAAAGACTCAAAAGAAAAAAAGGAAAGAAAGTGAAAAATAGTAAAATTCAAGCTATATTCAATTCTTTCATTGGAGGCAGATACTATGTTTCATCATTAGTTCTTTGAGATTCTCTTAAATACTTGTAATGCTGAGAATAGCTAAGTCATTCACATTTCTTCTTTGAAAAATATTGCTATTGGGGCGGCTAGGTGGCATAGTGGATAAAGCACCGGCCCTGGAGTCAGGAGTACTTGGGTTCAAATCCGGTCTCAGACACTTAATAATTACCTAGCTGTGTGGCCTTGGGCAAGCCACTTAACCCCATTTGCCTTGCCAAAAACCTAAAAAAAATATTGCTATAACTGTGTTCAAAGTTCTCCTGGTTCTGTTCACTTCACTACACATCAGTTCATATAAATTTTCCAAGGTTTTTCTGAAATTGTTTTGCTTGTCATTTCTTATTGAAAAATAATATTACACTATAACACAGCTTGTTTAGCTCTACTCCAGTTGATAGTCATAACTTTGATTTCCAATTCTTAATCACCACAAAAAAAAGCTACTCTAAATATTGGACAAATAGGTTCTTTTCCATTTTTAGAGATGTCTTTGGGATGTCCAGTGATAATTCTGAATCTAGGAGTATGCAGTTTCTTTGCCCTTTGAGCATAATTCCAAATTGCTCTCCAGAATGGTTGGATCACTTCACAGTTTCACCAAAAGTGCCTTGGTGTCCCAGTTTTCCCACATCCCCTCCAACATCCAGCATTTCCCATTTTTGTTATATTAGCCAATCTGATATCTATTGAAGTGGTACCTCAGAATTGTTTTAATTTGCATTTCTCTCATCAATAGTGAATGAGAGCATTTTTTCTTAAGACCATAGATAGCTTTGATTTCCTTATCTGAAAATTTCCTATTCATATCTTTTGACCATATATCACATGAAGATTGACTTGTATTTTTATAACTTGCTTCTCTATATATTTTGAGAAATTCAGTCTTTATCAGAAATCTCTGTCGTCTTTGGTTCTGAACTCTCCCTTTATCCATAAATCTAAGAAATAAACTATTCCTTGTTCTCTTAATTTGTTTATGGTATCACCTGTAAAGTGTAAATCATGTACCCCATTATGTCCTTATCTTGGAATATGGTATGAGATATTGATCTATACTTATTTTCCCTACAGTTTTTGTCAAATTAGGATTGGGTTTTTTTTTTCAAAAACTTGGATCTTTGAGTCTTATCATATACTAGCCTGCTATGGTCATTTATTATAAAGTAATTTTTACCTAGCTTATTCCGTAGATTCATCACTCTTTTTCTTAGCTTAATAATCACATCTTTATATACAGTTTGAGATCTGGTACAGCAAGACCACCCTTTACAGTTTTTTTTCCTTGATATCTTGAGCTGTTGTTCTCCCAGGTGAATTTTGGTTTGTTTTTTTTTTGTAGTTCTATAAAATAATTTCTAAAGATTTGATTGGTATGGCACTGAACAAATAGAATAAGTTAGAATGGCTATTAGTGGTTTTGGCTACCTATGAGCAATTAATATTTTTCTAATTGTTTAGATCTGACTTTATTTTTGTGAAATGGGTTTTATAGTTGTGTCCAAGTGACACAAGAGACTCCCAACTATTTTATAATGACTAGTTATTTTAAATGGAATTTCTCTTTCTATCTCTTCCTGCTGGATTTTTTTTGGTAATAAATAAAAATACTGATGATTTTCATGATTTTCACAGTTTTATTTTTATTTCCTGAAACTTTGCTAAAGTTAATTATTTCAAGTAGTTTTTTAGTTGGTTCTGTAGGATTTCCAAAATACAGCATATTATCACCTGCAAATAATGATAGCTTTGTTTCATTTCATTTTTATTTCTCTTATTGCTATAGCTAACATTTCTAGTACAATATTAAATAATAAAAGTGATAATGGGTATCCTTGTTTCACTTCCTTAAATTGGAAAGGCTTCTAGTCTATCCCCATTACATATAATGCTCCTCATGGTTTTAAATAAATATTACTTATCATTTAAAGGTAAGCTTAATTTTTCCTACACTCTCTTTGCTTTTTAATAGGAATAGGTGCTACATTTTGTCCAAAACTTTTTTCTTCATCTATTGAGATAACCATATGATTTCTATTTTGCTGATAGTTTTTCTAATACTGAACCAGTTCTGTTCTCCTGATATAAATCTCATCTGATCATAGAGTATGATTCTCCTGATAAATTGCTGTGATTCATTGATAGTATTTTATTTAAAATTTTTGCATTAATATTAATTAGGGAAATTGGTCTATAATTTTCTTTCTCTGTTTTGGCTCTTCCTGGTTTAGGAATTAGTATGATCTTTGTGTGGTAAAAGGAATATGGTAGGATTCTTTCATCTAGTTTTCTAAATAACTTAAATAAAATTAAAATCAATTGATCTTTAAATGTTTCATAGAATTCACCTGTGAATTTATCTGGTCCTAGGAATTTTTTCTTAGGAAGTTCCTCAATGGCTTCCTTGATTTCTTTTTTCTTTTTTTTTTTTAGGTTTTTGCAAGGGAAACAGCGTTAAGTGGCTTGCCCAAGGCTACACAGCTAGGTAATTATTAAGTGTCAGAGACCAGATTTGAACCCAGGTACTCCTGACTCCAGGGCTGGTGCTTTATCCACTACGCCACCTAGCCACCCCTTCCTTGAGTTCTTTTTCTGAGATTTGGGTTGTTTAAATATTTTATTTCTGTGAATTTTATGTTTCTGTAGATATTCATCTATTTCATTTAGATTGTCAAATTTATTGGAATATAACTGGACAAAATAGCTTCTAACAATTACCTTAATTTCTTCTTCATTGGTAGTAAATTCACCACTTTTAATTCTGGTAATTTGGTTTTCTTCTTTTATTTTTTAATCAAATTAACCAAGGGTTTGTGTATTTTATTGGATTTTTCCAATAAAACTAACTTTTACTTCAATTTACTTTCAATTTTATTAACCTCTCTTGATTCTTAGGATTTCCAATTTGACATTTAATTGGAGATTTTTAATTTTTTTTCTATTTTTTTAGTTGCATGCCCAATTAATTGATCTGCTTTTCTCTACTTTTTGCTGTAAGCAATTAGAAATAGAAAATTTCCCACAGTACCACTTTGGCTGTACCCCTTAAATTTCGGTATGTTGTCTCTTTGCTGTCATTTACTTTAAATGAAATCATTAATTGTTTCTTTGATTTGTTCTTTGATCCACTTAATTTTTAGGATTAGATTATTTAGTTTCCAGTTTTAATTTCTCTTTAAATTATCCATTATTGAATACAATTTGTGTTGCTTTATGAGTTAAAAAGGATGCATTTACTATTTCTGTTTTTCTGTATTTGGTTGGTATGTTTTTATATCCTAATCCATGGTTAGTTTTTGTGTAGGTGTCCTATATTGCCAAGAAAAAAAGTATATTCCATTCTATTCCCATTCAATTTTCTCTAGAGATCTATCATATCTTACTTTCCCAGAATTTTATTCACTTCCTTAAGTTCTTTCCTGTTTTTTTGGTTAGACGTCTTCTTCTGAAAGGGGAAAGCTCTCCTACTATCAGTATAATTTTATTTTTTTCCCTCCTGAAACTCATTCAATTGTTTCTTTTAAAATTCAGTTACTATACCATTTGTTGTATATATGTTTAATACTCATATGACTTCATTGTCTATGACACCTTTCAGCAAGATATAGTATTCCTTATCTCTTTTAATTAATTATATTTGTGCTTTTGCTTTGTCTGTGATCAAGATTACTACCCTTGATTCTGTTTCAATTCCTTACCTTTATTCTGTGTGTATCTATTTGCTTCATATGTGTTTCTTGAAAACAATACATTGTCAGATTCCGGGTTTTTTTTAATCCATTGTGCTATTCATTTCCATTGTATGTGTGAGTTCATCCCATTCACATTTATAGTTATAACTTTACTTTCCTCATTTCTTCCCCTCTCTTGACCCCCCCCCCAACCTTTCCCCTCTCACAATTAATTTTTTTCCTAAATTCTTTCTCCCTCAGTCTAACCTCTCTTTTATCAGTCCTCCCTCTCCTTTCCATAATTCATATCTGTTTTTACCTTCTTATGGGTAGGGTAGAATTTCTTTATCAAACTGAGTGTATATGTTATTTCATCTTTGAGTCAATTTCAATGAGAGTAAGGTTGTTGGGGGTTTTTTAAGGTTTTTTGCAAGGCAAATGGGGTTAAGTGGCTTGCCCAAGGCCACATAGCTAGGTAATTATTAAGTGTCTGAGGCCAGATATGAACTCAGGTACTCCTGACTGCAGGGCTAAATAATAATAGGTTAATTTGATTTTTTTAAAAAAGAGAGGAAAACCAAAATATCATGTCAAAAATGAAAAGACTGAATGTACCCTACTCCATGAAGATGAGATTAATCCAATAATTAGTAGCTATTTTACTCAATTATATGCCAGGAAAATAGACAATCTAAGAGAAATGGAAGAATATTTTAAAAATATAAAATGCCCAGAATTGATAGAAAAAATAGAATGCTTAAACAATCCCATCACAGAAAAAGAAATTTAACAAGCCATTAAGGAACTCCTTAAGAAAAAAAATCTCCAGGACTAGATGATTTCATAAATGAATTCTACAAAACATTTAAGGAAAAACTAATCCCGATATTAAATAAACTGAGAAAATTGGCAAAAATGAATCCTACCAAATTCTTTTTATGACACAAAAATGATTTTAATATTTTAACCAGGAAGAGCAAAAAAAAGTAAAATAAATCTATAGAGCAAATTTCCTTAATGAGTATCAATGTAAAAAAATTTGTTAAAATACTAGTAAGAAGATAATAGCAACAGATCACAAAGATCATACATACACCATGATCAGGTGAGATTTATACCAGAAATTAAGACTAGTTCAATATTAGAAGAACTATCAGCATAAATGACTCCATCAATGTCAATATTAATATCAATTAATATAAATAAGCAAAATCATATGATTATATCACTAGATATAGAAAGCCTATTTGAAAAATCTGACAATTATTCCTATTAAAAACATTAGAAAGCATGGGAATCAATGGGATCCATTTTTAAGTGATGAGTAGTTAACTATTTAAAACCAAGAGGAAGCATAAACTTGAAGCTTCCCAAAAAGATCAGGAATAAAATAAGGATGTACATTATCATCATCACTATTATTCAATATTGTAAAATACTAGCTATAACAATTGGACAAGAAAAAGAAATTGGAGGAATTAGAATAGGCAATGAAGGAACAAAACAATTACCCTTTGCTGGTGTTATAATACTAAGAGAACTCTAAAAATTCAACCAAAAAACTAGATATGATAAATTAACAACTTTGGCAAATTTGTAGGATATAAAACAGGTTCACATAAATCATCAATATTTCCATATATAATCAACAAAATCCAGGAAAAAGAGACATAGAGGAAAATTTAATTAAAAATAATAGCAGACAATGTAAAATACCTAGAAGTCTAACTGCTAAGACAAACCCAGGAACTATATGGACACAATTATAAAACACTTTTCACACAAATAAAGACGGATCTAAAAAACTGGAGACATATTAGTTGCTCATGGATAGATCAAGTCAATAAAATAAAACGGACAATTCTACCTGTCAATTTACTTATTCAGTGTCATACCAATAAAACTACCAAATTTATAGTTAGATAAAATAGTAATAAATTAACTTCATAAAAAGGTCAATAATATCAATGAGTCAATGAAAACAAACATGAAGGAAGGCAATTTCAAGTTTCAAACTAAAGAAATGGAATAGATAAGGTACACAATATACAATATTTAACTATTTAGCAATAATTAAATAACCAGAATAATCTGATGATAAAACCAAAAACCAAAGATCCACATTTTGGGGGTAAGAATGCACTGTTTCGCAAAAATTGCTAGAAAAACTGAAAAGCACTTTTACCGAAACTATGTATAGACTAATATCTTACTCTAGCTATTAGGATAAGGTCAAAATGGATAAGTGATTCAAATTAGGGAAGCATAGAAAATTGTGCCTATCATATCTAGGCATAGCAGGAGAATTTATGTCCAAAAAAGAAACAGAAGATTATAGAATATTAAATGGATAATTTTTATTACATTAAATTTTAAAGCTTTAGCACAGGGGGCAGCTAGGTGGCACAATGGATAGAGCATCAGTCCTAGAGTCAGGAGAACCTGAGTTCAAATGTGGTCTCAGAGAGTTAATAATTGCTTTGCTGTGTGACCTTGGGCAAGTCAACAAAACCTCATTACCTTAAATAAATAAATAAAAAATTTAAAGGCTTTAGCACATGTATTATTCATGAGACCAGAATTAGAAGGAAAATAGGAATTTTTGTAACACATTTCTCTGAAAAAGGCCTTGTTTCTTAAACATATAGAGAACTGAGTTATTTTCAAAAACAATAGCCATTCTCCAGTTCATAAATGGTCAAAGGATATGAACAGGCAGTTTTCAGAAAAAGAAATCAAAGTTAACAATAGCTACATGAAAGAATGCTCTAAATCACTACTGATTAGAGAATTAGGAATTAAAACAATTCTGAGATACCATTTAACAGAATTGTTAATATGACAAAAAAGGGATAAAAACAAATTTTGCAGATTATGTGGAAAATTGAGATGCTAATATATTGTTGTTGAACTTTCTATTGACAAAACTATATCCATTTCTGATGTTGAAACCAACTGACATCTTCCAAAGACTTAAGTTGTGAGAACTTTCTTTTCTGGTTCTTCTGTAGCCTTGGCCCCTGAAGAAAGGGTTACATCAACTGCAATAGCAGCTGCCTGTCATCTACTCACAAAGGAAGGTTGCTTTCTTTGAGGTATATGTTGGCTGGTTTGGAAGCAAGATGGGTGCATGGGGGGGTGAGGGTGGGGAGCTACTATTTCCATGTTTCTTTGGTTCAAAGCATTAAACTATATTCATCAGTGTCTGAGTATGGGGGGGTGGTAAAGGTCATAGTAGTTATTTAATTCATCTGGAACATGCTATCTCCTGTTTTTTCTCTTATGTAGATAACTGAATTGCTCAGGGGAAAAGGATAACAAGGATGGTTGGAGTTTTGTTTATTGGTGAAGAAAACACAAGACTCTCTGACTCAGAAGTGTAGGAAAAGTCTATAAATATTAATTAACAAGTTACTACAAAAAATTACAAGTTAATTCACAGAGTTCTTTAAGGAACTCTTTAAGGAGGCAGCAAGGTAAAGAAGTAGTTTTTGAAAGAGACAGTGAAGGTAAGCAAAAAAGGAAACAGCTATAAGTATGGGTTCACAGCAGGGCTGGTAAAACATCAAAGACAGTTAAGAAGGGGGAAAGGAGATAGGGGAGAAGAAGAAAAGATAGGAACAGTCAGAAGAGCTGAGCTAAGATCAGAATGCATCATCTGAGGTCAGCAGCTTGGAGAAGGAAAGATAGACTTTTCAAAGAACTTTGGGAAGATGTCAGATGGAGTTAGGGTGGAACTGAAGAGGAGTTAGGGGAGGGGGTTTGGATGGTAACAGGAGGGATTAAGGAGTGACTTTGATGCATGATTCATGTCTGGAGGTATTCAGAATTTGTGGGAATTTATGGCTTCATGGTACCCTAACTAGAGATGCTAGTTTCAGCATTTTTGTTAACACTACGTATTTTAAGCCTCATAGAATTTATATGATGCTTTTCTTGGTGAACTAACTTGTATGCCTAGTTTAGAAAGTAATATATACCAGACTAGTCCAGAGTCAATATAAAGACAGAGGAAGGTTTAACAGTTTTAAAGATTAACTTTTTTTTTTTAACAGAGTGCCTGTTTGTTAGGTACATTCTTTGTTTGCTAATAGGAGTTTGCTTGTGAATGTAAGATAAAATATAAAAAAGGAAAGTATTATAATAATATAGAAAAAGAAAAGTATAACATTTGTCTGAATTACAATTTTTATCTATAATATAGAAAGAAAAAAATTACAATATTTCTCTTTCTACTCAGAACTCTTCTGCTTCACTTTGCTTCAACTGTTTGCCTCATAGTTGGCAATAGGTTAGGAATGGCAAATATTTTTAAATTACAATTAATTGATCTGTTCTATATGAAAGATAAATTCATGGCCTACACTGTTTAAATCCAAACATTTTGACCTCTCTCCTTAATATAAATTCTTTCATTCAAGTTAAATAAACATTTGCTAAGTGACTACTGATGGCAAGTGGTAGGCGGTAGGCATAGAAGTGCGAAGATGAATTCTCTTTTTTTCAGGAGGAAAAAACTTATATGAAAATAGCTATAATACAAAAGACAAAAATACTCAAAAGCACAGGATGGTAGAGCAGTTTAGAGAAGGAAGGAATTTCTCTAAATAACAAAAAAGATTTACAAGTGCAAAATAATGAAGTGGTTTTTCCTTAACAAATATACTAAATCCTTTATTTTATCAGCATAGGCAAAAAGTGTTGTAACTCAAAATCGTGTGTCTCTGAGCTAACAAGATCTTCAAAACTCTATGGTGTGGAAGAGAACAAGAAATAGACTGACTACCATATTGAAGGTCTATACAGTCATTGTGCTGACTTCATTGTGATATGCCTATGAAACCTGAGCAGCACCATGCCAGGAAACTTAATTATTTCCATTTGAATTGTCTTAGGAAGATTCTGAAGTCATCTGACAGGATACCAGATACAAAAGTCTTTTGCCAAACTAAACTTCTAAGCATTCAAACTCCACTGCAGAGAATACAACTTTGAATGCCAGAAGTATGCTTGCCAAAAAGAGAATTTATGGAGAATTCAAAGAGGGCAAGCATTCATATGGTAGTCAGAGAAAGCAATAACAGGACACACTCAAAGTCTCAAGATTAAATTGATTGAATGACATGAGAGACACTGACACAGGACCACCCAGCAAAACATACACACTCATTAGAGAAGGTGCTACACTCTACAAGCAAAGCAGAATGGAAGTAGCTCAAAAGAATATGAAATGCACATATTTAGAGAATCCACTCCATGGCTTATTTATGCCCAGCCTATAGTGGAGCATTCTGAGCTTGTATTGTTAAGATCAACCATAATTGAGCACACTGTAACTTGACTCTAACATGGTGATATCATTTTTGATCCCCTTTGAGAATGAAGACCCGCACTCATTTCCAAGTCATTGATATAGAGCACCAGGGACACAAAAATAAACAGAAAGAGCTTATACTCTATGCATCTCTAAAAAGGCATTATTTTGGGGCAGTTAGGTGGTATAGTGGATGGAGCACTAGCTCTGGAGTCAGGAGGACCTGAGTCAGACACTTAATAATTACCTAGCTGTGTGACCTTGGGCAAATCACTTAAACCCTTTGCCTTGCAAAAACAAACAAACAAACAAACAAACAAAAGAAGGCATTATCTGGTTCAAGAAAATCCACTGACAATTGATGATGAGGCCATTCTGCAGAGGGAGATTAGGAGAAAATATATAGATTTGGGAGTTATCTGCAATATAATATATAACATGGTATTAACAAAGAAGAGGAGGAAGCCCAGGACTGAAACTTGATCACAGAGTTTATTGGTGGGTCTTGGATGATGAATCAGCAAAGGAAAATAAGAAGGAACAATCAGGGAAAATCAGTAGAGATCAATGTCACATAATTCAGGGGAGGAGAAGAATAATGTACAGCAGGAAGTAGCAAATAATGGGATCAAGAAGGATGAAAACTGAAAGATATCAAACCATCTATTAATTTGGGGTGAGAAGCTACAGAAAAGAGGCAGTGTCAGGAGTCATTCTGGAAAGGGTTGAAAAAGTTACTGCAGGACATGGAAGGAAAGATCATAGATAATCAACTTTTAAAAAAAGAAGTTTGGTAGCAAAATGGAGGAAAGATAATGAATAAGTAGCTTAAGGAAATAGAGTCAAGAACACAAGTAGAGGGATGAGAAGCAGAAAATGAGAGATGATTTTGATGAATGTCTCTATTTTCTTAGCAAAAAGTAAGGTCTTTTGCTGAGACAGAGTGGGAAAGAGTGGGAAAAGGGTCTGAAGATTACAGATTTTAGAATAGCTATTTTAAGGATTGCAATAAAGGGTCAATTAAATGGGGCAGCTAGGTGGCGTAGTGGATAAAGCACCAGCCCTGGAGTCAGGAGTACCTGGGTTCAAATCCAGTCTCAGACACTTAATAATTACCTAGCTGTGTGGCCTTGGGCAAGCCACTTAATCCCATTTGTCTTGCAAAAAAACCCCAAAAAGGGGGGCTCAATTAAGCAAAAAAAGTTAATTGAGGTTAGAAAACAAAAATTTGTAATGGACCTAGCTAGTATTTCATGTGACATCTTCCAGGTATCAAGAAACACAAGAGTAAGAGCAGAGAAGGTGACTTGGCAGGCCTATACAGGATGAAGTTTATTGATGTGTGAGGGAGCAAAGGATTCAAGGGTAGATGACATTGTATAGTTAAATTAAGAAATTCTACAATCAAAACTACAAAAACAGGAAAATAGAACTGGATCAAGGGTAATAGGTTGGGGAAGGGTCTTTGGAAAGCAATTAAAGAAATATAGGGTAAGGTTAAGATGAAGAATAGGTTAAGGATCAGTGAGACAGAAAAACTATAAGGACAAGAGATTATAGTTAGAGAGAAGAATGTCATGGAGATTGAATATTTATGGATGATGGCAAGATCAGACATATAACAATTCTGTGTATGTCTACAAGAAGCTGAAGATGAACTGGAAAGTGAGAGTTTGTGAGGAGACATCAATATTGTTAATTGAAATTAGATATTAGAGAAAGGGTTATGAATGGGAAGAACATTAAAAGTCAGGTAATGAACTCTATGGGACAAATTAGGGAATGATCTATGGTCCAGTCATTACTGAAACAAAAATCTAAATAGGATAGACAGACCGTGTGAACTTCAAAAATGAAGAGATACCTATAATAGTACAAGAAGATATGATATGGAAGTTATCAATGAAAAGCAAGACATAGTCCCATTCTTCCATCTAGCTTAGTATATCAGAGGTGTAAAAAATGTTGAACCTTCTACTGGAGAGATTTAGTGGCTTTTGTCAGAAACCAAGTTCAATGAGTTCAAGAAGGAAGAGATTTGAGAAAAATAGGTTTAAGAAGTGAAATTTGTCAACTTCCTAATAAAATTGGGAGTTTCCCAGGTACAATGTATTGGAAGTCCAGAAAAAGTCAGGAATTTCAGAAGAGTAATTTTGAGGTAAATGAGGCTTAGAGAATAAGAGTGATACCAGAGTAGGAGAATTCATCTGGCACTCTGAAATTCTGAATTGCAGACATCAGGAGAAGATGGGATTAGAGTCTGCTAATTACAGGATGGGGAAGTGGTATTCCTTAACTATAGTCAATCAATCAACAAATATTTACTAGGTAACTACTATTGTCAGGCACTTTGCTGCCAGAAAGAAAAATAAACAGAATGTTCTCAAAGTCTTAGTGAAGTTTTAAGCTGTTTAAGCATATTCAGGTACTAGAAATTGGAAGAAAATTAGGAAAGAACCCATGTAGAAAAGAGCATTTGAATTGAATCTTGAAGGATTCTAAGAGACAGATATGAAGAGGGAGTGTATTCCAAAAATTTGAGATAACCAGCACAACCAGACATGGAAAAGGTAGAAGAAACATCATGTAGGAAGACTAGTCAGAAGACTAGCAGTGTAGTGTTTGAAGGTAATAATGTATAATAAAGCTGGAAAGATACTTTTAAAATAACTTGTAAAGAGCTTTAAAATTAAAAACATACGAATTTCTATTTGTTCTTAGAGTTAATAAATACTTGCAAGAGTTTATTGTGTAGAAGAGTGACAAGTGTAGATGATATGATTTTTATGAAAATAACTTTCATGGCTATACAGAGGATAGATTGAAGTAGAAATATATTTTAGACAATATCCCCTTGGAAAGGGACCCATAATGAGGATAGATGGCATCAGTCCTTTCATTCAAGAAAAAAATGAAGATCAGATTTGGCATTTGGGTTTCTCTATGGTCATTGGATTCCCAGAGGCTTAACTTTTTCACATTTAATACTTTTTCCTTAGACTTATTTCAAGAGGAGATAGTACGTAGTGAAAAGATTGCCAGCAGGTGGACCTTGTAAATGGTTCTTGGTAAGATGTGCTGTCAGAGATCCAACTTCTAGACAAAATTCTGATGGCAAAATGTCTAATATATGAGCCTCTCACCTTGGACAGGAGTCTAATGGGGAAAAGACTTGTCTGAGTCTTCAGTGATTGTGGAAGGTTGAGATATTGCTTTTCTCTTATAATTCAATAAAACAGTGAATTTTATTAAAGACAATGAAGCCTAAAAGTTAAATCTTTGAATGGGACCAGGACAAGAGTGTTTCTCTTCTGAATTCAATGAGAACACTCTAAGGGTAAGATCCATGGCATTTGGGTCACCCACCTGCCTGGCTATTTGGGAGTAGTGAATAATTTCTGCATAATTACAATCATATGTTTATGGCTCAAGTTGCTATTAAATGACTTTTCCACTAACAAAGCAAGCAGAATCATAAAATAATTAGTAAAGCATTTATTGAGAACAAAGAAAAAGGCAAAGTAAGTAGGAAAGGAAAATAAATAGAATGGTTTTCCATCCCTGTACATAGAAGGATACAATCTCCCATCAATTACTATGCTATTGGTAGGATAAGGAAGATGCTCTAGAAAACTCATATTCCT
The DNA here is from genome assembly GCF_037893015.1 of Macrotis lagotis. Lineage (NCBI taxonomy): Eukaryota > Metazoa > Chordata > Mammalia > Peramelemorphia > Peramelidae > Macrotis > Macrotis lagotis. The sequence continues at coordinate 204,241,497 of NC_133666.1, read as the reverse complement.
AGGTTGCATCCACCTCTTATGGCATCATCTTCTGGCAAGGACTTTTGTCTCACTTTTACTCGACTTTGATGCCAATCGCTTCTGTTTCCAAAGCTGCTATCTGCTTGGCACTATTATTTCTGCAATTTCTCTGGTGAGCTGTTATTGTCATGTTCTGGAGGAGTCATATGTTGCTGGGGCTTCTTCTTTAAAGGGAGTATTGATTGTTTGTGACACGGCTTTGGTCAGAATCCACTGAAGCTAATCAACACATTTTAATTTCATTAGTCAAGGCTACAACTCCTTTCAGCTAGCACATAAAAGGTTCCCTCTGGCAGCTGTCAATAAAATTTTCCCCTTAAAGGGAAGGTCTGAAATTGTCAATGACCTTCCTGCCCATCCTAGTTGATTTAGGACAACTGATTTTCTTTTGACAGTCCCCTTGTACATACCTGGAAACCAGTTCCCAGACTATAGAAATTACCTGAAAATTCTGGTAAGCCTCAAGAAGGCACCTAGGAAACTAGTAATAAAGGGTCACAATAATATAGCTTTTGTGTTATATTTCTGCAGCTAGGGCTAGATATTTCTGCTAGGTAGATCTATTAATTAAGAAATTCTCTACATCTAGTGTACACCTGCCTTTCCAAAGCTTCCACCTGTGGCTCCTACTTTTACTTCCTGGGCTGGGATAAGAAAGAGAGGTAGAACTCCATCTAGTTTACAGTGGGAAGTAAAAATTCCAGACATAGAAAATGGAATAAATGAAAACATAAAGTGAAGAAGCATGGAATGTTCATAAAACAGAATTATCATAGGTTTTGCTTTAGAACTGGAAATGTGAGTGAAAGCCAGCAGAATATAAAAACTGGAAAGTTATGCTGGGGTCATACTGTGAAGGGTTTTAAATAGCAAGATAAAGAATTTGAACTTTATTTCATGAGTAATAGGTAACTAATTTTTTTTTGAATAAGGAAATACTGGCATTGGACCTGTACATTAGGAACATTAATTTGCAAGAGTTGTATAAAATTAATTGAAATAGGGAGAGGCTATAACAATGGCCTATGCTAGAGGCAATAAAAAAATGAAAATCAAAATTTAAGGATGGTAGCTTTTGGAATAGTGAAGTACAATCCCTAATGGCTAGCTGGAAAATTTGGGGAAATGGGTAAGGATTCAGTTGAAAAAGCTTCCACTGAATTCTTATTTAATTTGTTATTTTCTTCATTTCCTTTTCATCTGTCCTTTAAAAATAATCCAGGATTTCTCTAAAACATAAAAGTGAAAAGATATAGAAACAGAAACCTCAAAGGGAGTGTTTGTGACATTACTATTTCTATTCAAAATTCCACATCTGGTGCTTAATTCTGGAGATTATCAGGACAACTGATTAAAGTAATTTATCCCCAGGCTATTCAGATTTGGAAACTCTTTGTAAAATTCTGTTTGACCAGAACAATGAGACTTAATTAACAGGTGATGTTAAACAAAACATTAGCTAATTCCTGATCAGTGAATTATTTACCTTTCCTTCTCAGATTGCACCTCAAGTATAATATTTAGTTCTGAGTTTAAGAAGGCTGTTGAGTAGATGAAAAATATTGAGAGGAGGGCAACCAGATTGGTGATGGATCTGGGTCCATGTTATTAGGAGGATCAAGTGGAAGAAACTTGGAGTATTTATGAGCAGGTGGTGCAGTGAATGGAGCACCAGATCTAAAGACGGAAAGACTTATCTTCTTGAGTCCAAATCTGGCCTGAGACATTTACTAGAACACACTAGGCTAATGTGATCTTGGGCAAGTTACTTCTGCTGACTTCAGTTTGCTCATCTGTAAAATGAGCTGGCAAACCACTCCAGTATCTTTGCAAGAAAATCCTTAATGGGTTCATAAAGATCTGACACAACTGAAAAAAACATTGAACAACAAAAAAGAACAGAAAAAAAAGTAAAGTCAAAGGAGACATGATCATTTTTTTTCTAAGAATTTGAAAGGCTATATGTCTAAAAGGTTCATATAGTTTTGCTCAGGAGGGCAGAACTAGAGTCAATGGGTGGGAGTTGTAAAGGGAATCAATGTTGAAAAGTACAACAACCTTAAGAAATAGTGGGGGGGGGTGTTCCCCTCATTAGAAATTTTCAAACAGAAGCTGGATGACCACTCATCACAGATTTTGTAATAAGGAATTCCTTGCAGGTATGGATAGAATGTGAATTGGAATAGATTGCTGCTTAGATCCCTTCCAACTCTGAAATTCTGCAATTCTGAAAAAAAATGCATGCTTTGGCTAATCTAGTTTAGTGTGTCTTAATGGAGATTTCTCCCTCTTCCCTGGAGAGGCTATTTCACAGCCCAATAGATCTTGTCACTAGAATGCACCTTCCAGAAAGTCAGTCCCAATTTGTCTTGTGTTAATATTTTAACATAATTCATTTGCTTTAGAAAGTCACAACTTATCTCTATGATTAGCAAATAAACATATGACTTTTCACAGATAAAACAATAATTTACCGAAAGTATATTCTTCACAATCATGCCCTTTTCATCAAGCAGAGTGCTAGGTTTAGAATCAGGAAGGCCTGAGTTCAAATTTAACCTAACTCATTTTTTCTTTTTGGATTTTTGCAAGGCAATGGGGTTAAATGACTTGCCCCCAAGGTCACACGGCTAGGTAAGTATTAAGTGTTTGAAGTCACATTTGAACTCAGGTCCTCCTGACTCCTGGACCAGTGTTCTATCCACTGCACATCTAGCTGCCTCTTAGACTCTTAATAGTTGTATAAATCTGGGCAAATTACTTAATCTGTTTTCCTCATTTTTTAGAATAGCATCTACTTTGAAGAGTTATTGTCAAGATCAAATGAGAGATTTGTAAAACCATTATCACAGTGCCTGCTATATAATAGGTGTTAAATAAATGGTTTATTTTTTTTTATCCCATTCCTTTCCTTCCTTCCTCCTTCATTTCCAACACTCTGGAGATGTTCATATATAGATCATCTACTCTTTTATTTTTTTCTCTTTTATTTTCATTTTTTAAAAATTCAATTACATTCTTTTTCACGTCCAAAATCTTTTTCTCCTCCTTCTGCCTTTTCTACCTATTGAGAAAGTAAGAAAAATAAAACCCATTACAAATATCTTTGGACATACATATTTTGCTTTTACATTAGCCATGCTCCAAGGGGAAAAAAGAGAAAAAAGAAAATGAAATAAAGTAAAGCATTTCTCTGAGTACATTAGTTATCTTTCTGAAAGTGGGTGGGATATTTCATCATGAGTCCTTTGAAGTTGTGATGGGTCATTGTGCTGATAAGTAACTGTTTCAGAATTATTTTAACAATGCTACTATTGTTCTGTGTAAATTGTCCTAGTTTTGTTCTTTTCACTTTGCATTAGTTCATAAAACGCTTTTCAGGTTTTTCTGAAACCATCCCCTTTATCATTTCTTAAGTGCAGCAGTATTCCATCACATTCATATATCATACCTCGATCACCATTTCCCAATCAATGGGCATCTACTGAGTTTCCAATTCTTTGCCACTATTAAAAAATACCCACTATGAATTTTTTGTGTGTGTATGTTCCTTTCCTCTTTCTTTGACATATTTTTGGGGCATAGTTATAGTAGTGGTGTTGCTAGATCAAAAGGATATATATGATTTAATAATGATTTATTCATAGTTCTAATCTACTTACCAAAGAGGTTGGAGCAGTTCATAGCTCCATCAACAATACATTTAGTTTGCCTTTTTTTCCCACATCCCCTCCAGTATTTGTCACTTTTTTTTTGGAAGCTTAGTCAATCTTATGAGTATGTGATGATGGTACCTCAGAATTGTTTAAATTTGTCTAACTAAAATTAGTAATAATTTAACATAGTTTTTATATGACTGTCTATATGTCTGATTTTTTTTATCTGAAAATTGCCTAGTCATATCCTTTGACCATTTATCAATTGGAAAATCATTCTTATTCTCATAAATTTGACTCAGTTCTTCATATATTTTAGAAATAAGACCTATATCAAATAAAACATGCTACTAATATTACCTTTCTTCCAGATTTCTTCTTTTCTTCTAATTTTAGCTGCATTGATTTTGTTTATACAAAAAATCTTTTAAATTTTATGTAATCTAAATAATCTACTTCCTGTGACCCAATCTCCTGTTTGTTTCTGAACTCAGACTGCTGGGAGATTTCTGAAAGACATGACTAAAATGAAAAACAACAAGAAGATGAAAATGTTCTGAGGGTGACATGCATAATCTCTATAGAATAATATAAGTTTAACTTTTTTTAGGAATTTATGATTTTTCATACATTTGTCTTTTTAATGCTTCTTTTGAGAACTGTTCTTGAAAGTTAAATTTTCCATCTAGATCTGATCTACTCATCAGGAATGTTGAAAAGTTCTGTTTCATTAAATTTCCATTTCCCCTACTCCCCTTTAGGATTATATTCAATTTTGATTAATAGATTATTTTTTATTGTAAACCTAGATCCTTTAATTTCTAAAATATCTAGGCTCTCCATTTCTTTATCATGGTGTATACTCAATCTTATGTGAATCTGACTTTGTCCTTATAGTATTTCAATTCTTTTATTTTTTGATTGCTTGACGCATTTTTCTCCTTGACTTGGAAGTTCTGATTTGGAATATTATATTCCTGAGAGATTCAGTTCTTGGCTTCTTATAATAGGAGGTAACCTGTTGATTCTTTCAATTTCTGCTTTCTTCTCTAATTCTAACAATTCTGAGAAGTTTTATTCTATAATTTCTTGAAATAAGATATATAGGCTATTTTTATTTATAATGTTCAATGACCAATGATTATTAAATTATCTCTCTTCAATCTATTTTCCAAATGAGTTGTATTTCTTATTAAATATTTCATATTTTCTTCTATTTTTTTAATTTTTTACTTCCTTTTATTATTTTTGATGTCTCATGAAGTCATTAGTTTCTATTCAATTCTGATTTTTAAGGAGTTATTTTTTCCAGCAAGGTTTCATCCTTTTTTGTTTTAACCAAACTGTCAATTTTCTTTCTATGACTTTTCTTCAAAAACGCTCATCTCTTTTTCCCATTTTTTCCCATTTTTATTTTACCACTCTATTGATTTTTTTAAATCCTTTTTTTATCTTTAGCTCTTACTTTTATCTTTAGCTCTAAAAATTCTTGTTGAATTTAAGTCTAATATGCATTTTTTGGAGACTTTGCTTGTAAGTATTTTCCAGTCATTATCTTCTTATGTTTTTATGTCTTGAACTTCCCTATCACCATTGTATATTTTTTGGGTCATTTTCTTTGCTCAGTCTTCTAATCACTTTCTTAATATTGGACTTAAAATCACTGTGGAATTCTTCTTGTTTCTGGAAGGAAGGGTGAATGTCTGGTCTGAGTTTCTATTGCTTTCACATCTCAATCTGAGAGCCTTGTAAGTTTCCAATATTCCCAAAGTTTTATGATCTGAGAGATCTGTTTTTAGTCCTCCTGGTCTGAAACATGTAAGTTCCTGACTCAGGTTTAGGTCTGTTGACTTGTATCCAGTTTCAATAAATCGTTTCTGGACTCAGCCTGCAAGTTCCAAGTGACTGAACTGTTGAAGCCCCTTTGGTCTTGGTCTTCTACCCTGGTTTTTCCAAAATAGGATTGTATATTAATCTAATGGTTGGAACTCAGTTACCTCTCTGTTCCTGGACTCAGAGACACACAGCTAAGCTTCTGGAATTTGCTTTGTATTTAGTATTAGCAAGGCCAGAGTGCTCAGTCAGTACCATTCCTCTCCACCCTGGACATATGATTCAGGACTATATAATGGGTGACAGAACTTCCAGATGATCTCAGTTCTTGCTCCCAGCACTAGTTTGTGGATCCCTTGAGAACTCTTTCAGTCTAATATTTCCTTCTCTGGTTCTATCCTTATGCTCTTTCCATCCCAGGGAGCTGAAATGTTCCAATCCAATGCAGGCTTCTGTGTTTGGTTAAAGGTTAGAAATGAGTCGTTGTTCTGTTCCTGCTCAGAGTCACATAGTTAAGTTTCTGTTGTTTTCTGTTCAACACTGAATTTAGGACCCTGTGTTCCTCTACACCTTGGGTAATAGATGACAGAGCTGCCAGACAGTGGTAGTTCCTACTCCTAGTACTAGTTCAGGGATCATCATAGAATTCTTTCTTCCCTGGTGCAATATCTCAGTTCCCTACCTTTCTATTGCTGCCATTATCACCATTCTAATGAGACATCCATATCCACAGATTTCTCTATCTGTCTTCCTAAGCAGCCACAGACTGGAAAAATGACTCTCTTTAACTTTTTCTTGGCTTTCCTGTTTGGAATTTGGTCTGGCATATTTCTAGGTTATTTAAGTGCTTGATAGATACTTTTACATTCATTCATTCCCACCCCAACAACCACATACAAAGCACAGTAAATCTGACCAAAAGTGTTTGAAATATTCTTTTAATCATTATATTAGCAATTTTATCAAACCTTGCATTGTTCAGATAAACTTAAATCATTGACTTGATTTTAGATAAGAGATCAAGGTGAAATTAAAAAGAGGATAATAATCCTTGGTGATGAAATAAATTTGAAGTAAGGAGAGCTATGGAACTAGTTGTATGATCATTAGAAAAATACAACCTTTTTTCAGTTTCAGATAACAACTATTATACTACTAGATCATTGGTAAACTGTCTACACACAGAAAACTGATTCAAATATCACACAGATCAATAATTAATCATTTCTTAATATGCTGCTTCTCTGGAGGTAAAGAACCAGTGTTAAAGTCAGAAGAGCTGGGCTTAAGTCCTGCCTCTGAAACATAAGGGCTGGATGATTCTGGACTTTTCTATTTGTATTAATCACTCACAAGAGTCCAAACTCAGGCCCCAAGGAAACTTTGTTTCCTTGATTCTCTTAGCTGAAAGTGGTCAAATTTTCTTAAAAAAACAAACAAACCCACAACCATTTTATTGATATTTTTGTCTTTATATCAGTGTCATTTAAAACCTACTCTTCACATTTAATTGGGTCTTTTTTGTGACAAAATTAAAAAAAAAACCCAAAAATGTAAATAAAGTAATTGAATTGATAACATACACAAACACACGCACACAGACACACACACACACACACACACACACACACACACACAAACACACACATATATATAGACACAAATATATAACATCCTGTCCTGGTAATTATCTTCCTGCTATACTGAAGGAGATAAATGTTATCATCTGTTCTTTGGGACCTTAATTTGATTTTCTATTAAAAATCTCCTTAAGCAATGACCAAAACATTTCTTCAGAGGGCCTATGATAAAATATGTCAGTCACTGCCAATAGAGAAGTGGAAATAAGATGTAAAAATAAGATGTAAAAAAGGGACAATCTCTGAATTTGTTTTGTTTTACTGTGCTTATTGTTACAAATGGGGGCTTTCCTTTCTCTTTTTAATGGTAGGGGTTAAGGGAATTGAGGGAAATAAAACAGAAAGTGGTAGTGAGAATTGAGTGAATCATACAGTAACTCCATCTTGTAACTCGCTTGTGTAGATAGTTCACTTTCCTTTCTAGTCAATTATGGTTCTAATCCAATTTCTGTCTTGTAAGAAATCATTAAATTGTTGAAAATGAGAAAAAACCTTATTGTATTATTTGAATCTATTACATTGTATGGATGGCTTGAATGCTGAACCACCTCTACCTGCTCCATAGGACCTAGTTTATACTGACTAGAAATCCAGTAACATTGATGCAAAGAATTTTCTGATAATTAAACATCTTAAGTAGTATCCGATGACTGGTTCCATACAAATTAAGTGGTTATTGTTTCCATGTTCCTTTGATTGAATACAGATCCTTGCAGGGAGTGAGAAACTTCTTTTTCTGATTTTAGGGAATTGTACCTATTCACTCTGCCCGTCCCAACTTAGAAATTCCCTAATCTTTCCTCCAATTTTGAATTCTGCTTAATTGTTTTAATTAGTTGTTCTTTTTGATTAATGACTTTTAATATATAAAAATCTGCCTCTCTTGTATTCAGGATCCAGTGCCAAGGCTGAGAACTTATTCCAGTTTTTTGAAAAACTAGCATGTATTGCTCAATATATCCACATGCTTAGAAGCGCAAACTTTTTTTCCTCAGTCATTTCATCTTTCATCTACCACATTCAACAGTAATGGTTGAAAAAAAAAGTGGATCACTGAAACAATTTTTAAAATGCACAGAAACAAACAGAGAAAAGCACAGACAAGGAGTACAGTTTTGCAAGTACCATATATAGGGACAGCTAGGTTGGAACTGTGAATAGAGTACCAGACTGAAGTCAGGAAGACCTGAGTTTAAATCTGGCCTCAAGTACTAAATAATTACCTAACTGTATGACCTTGGGCAAGTCATTTAACCCCACTGTCTTGCAAAAAACCAAAAACAAACAAAAATGTGAAATGGAATTATAGTTTCACATACAATCTTCCTTTCGTGTCATGGGAATTTTAAATTTTTTCAGCATTTAAGTTCAGAATTAAACAATATTTTTTTAAAAAACTGGGAGTATGGGGTAGCTAGGTGGCGTAGTGGATAAAGCACCAGCCCTGGAGTCAGGAGTACCTGGGTTCAAATCTAGTCTCAGACACTTGATAATTACCTAGCTGTGTGGCCTTGGGCAAGCCACTTAACCCCATTGCCTAGCAAAATAAATAAATAAATAAATAAATAAAAACAACTGGGAGTAAAAAAACCTGGGTCTAAGGCTTGGATCTTCTGATAGATCTTCTGACCTGGGCTTGTGGTCTGGTCCCATCATTTAATAGCCCTATATGATTTTGGACAAGTCACTTAACATCTGAGAGATTCTGAGTTCTTTGTCATGAGATATATTCAGTCTAGAGTGAGGTGACTTGCTTGATTATGGGTCATTGGCAGAAAGAGGAAAAGTAACAAGAACAGAAAGAGAAGGAAAGTACCATGTCTGCTTAATGTGTATGTATGTTCTCCACTAAATTCCAGATAATGTAGAAAACAATATGGATTTTGTTCTGTTTCAATACCTCTGGTGCATTTAAGAATTATTGCCTCGTTACCCTGACACAATGTCTTTGGATAAATGTAGGGCTTTCCAGATATAGTTAACTGCTTGTCTTGAGCAAATTAAATTAAGTCTCTGACATGCAATGAAAAGTTTATTTTGCCTAATTAAGCAACTAATGGTTATGGATAAATGTGAGCTACACACAAAAAATATTGTTTCCAGAAAGCTTTTCTTATTGGCATGTTCTGAAATGTGCAAAGAAAAATATTTATGTAGCCATTCTTGCAAGTATGCTCCAATTCATTTATTAAGCTCTACAAAAGCTTTCAAAAGATTATGGTCTATTCTGACACATGAAGTTTGACACATGGCTAAAATAATTCTATCAGACCTCATGCTGTCACAGAAGATTTCCTTTATCATTAACTCATACAATTTACTCTCCCACCTCTCTGATTCTTTTTGGCAGAAAGACATTATCATTGTGTATCAGTGAAAGGCTTTGAAAGTTCCTACCTTCTAAAGAAACCTAGCCACTTTCTACTGCATCTCCTCTATTAAGCAATTCTGCTTATAAAACATCACCTTCATTTCACTACAAAAGCCTAATGGGATGGTGGAAGAGAGGAAGTCAATGATTCTTTTAGTATCTATTTCTATAATATGTTCTATTAGCTACTGTTCTATGTAATCTGTTTTAATAGTAGAGAAACAGGGAGATTTTCTCTCACTCTTTTTGTCCTGTCTTTTCTAATAATTCTCATAAGCAAATACAAAAAAAAAATCACCTTTTTTTTAAGGCATTGGGGTTAAGTGACTTGCTCAGGGTCACACAGTTAGGTAATTATTAAGTGTCTGAGGCTGGATTTGAACTCAGGTCCTCCTGACTCCAGGGCCAGTACTCTATTCAATGCACCACCTAGCTGCCCCCCAAAAGTTGCCTTTTACAAGAGAAAGTATGACTCATCAACACATATAAAGTCACTTAAAATCAAAATGAAAATGTGAAATAAAGTTAAAGATTGTAAACATTAACCTAAAACCCCGTGCTATAAGACCTAGATGAGAATTCGTAACTAGGAACTTTAGTACCTAGGACAAGCAGTAAGGGAAGAGAAGAGAGGAGGTGGAGGGTGAAAGGGCTATTTCTCCTGGGAGAACAGAAAACTTAGGACATCAAGATTTTTCACCTCATTCCACTATGCAAAGCAGGTAAATGTTTGAGGCTAAAGTTGAACTCAGGTCTTCCTGACTCCTGTCCAGTGCTTTCTATACAGTGTGCTTACCTTACCAGTTGCTTTCTCAGTTTTGAAATGCAAATAATAATAGCACCTACCTCTCAGGATTGGCACTAGGATTACATGGGATGATATTTTTAAAGCACTTAAGACCAAAAATTAAGAGGATGAAAAATTGAAGGAAGATATGAAAGATCAGCTAAGATTTTATTTTAATTTAAAATCTGTTTTTACCATCAAATACAATAGTCAGCCTACTTAAACTTTAACATCATAGTACTAAATGTGCTAATAGAGGAGGTAGGAAACAAAACTTAAAAAAAAGAACAAACATGGTAAAAGCAGCAAGACTGGGCTAAGTGTCTATAGAACAAATCTGTGGAGGACAATTTGTTCAGCCATTCCCCAGTTAATGGACACCTGCACCCCCACCCCCAGTTTTCAATTCTAAATCTAATTCTAATTCTTTGCTATCATAAAAAGAACTGCTGTAAATATTTTTGTGCAAAAATGTCATTTTAATTTCTCTTTGATCTCTTTGGAATACAGACCTTAAAATGGTATTGGTGGGTCAAAGAATTTACTTTTGGGGCAGTGTTCTAAATTGTTCTCTAGAATGGTTAGGCCTGTTCACAATTCTACCAACAATGCATTAAGGAACCTGTTTTTTTCTTATTCCCTCCAGCATTTGTCATTTTCCTTTTCTGTCATGGTAGCCAATTTGATAGGTGTAAGGTGGAATCTCAGAGTTGCTTTAACTTCTCTTTCTCTAAATATGATTTAGTGCAATCCTTTTCATGTGACTATTGATTACTTTTGATTTCTTCTTCTGGAAACTTCTTGTTCATATCCTTTGACCATTTGTCAGTTGGGGAACTGTGCAGCACTCTTAATGATTCTGAAATGCTTACTGTTGAAAAAGTATTTTTTTTAACATCAATATAATTCCAGGGATGTCATATAGATATGAATTATTGAAACTACAATGACAGAAGAATCATATTTGCAAGTGATGATGATGCAAAGAGCAATTGAAAAACACAAGGTGGGTAGAGATAAGCAGAATGCAGCATAATACTAATCATAACTTGTACTGGAAAGGTGACACAAAAGACATAAAATGAGATAGAAGCAAAAGTTTGGGATAGTAAATGGATGATCAGAGTGATGTTCTGGTATTCACAGAATATTAGAGCAACCAGAGAAAAGATTCCAAAAGAGAGTCATAGAAAGGAGTGGGCAAAAATTGTGCAGGATCAGGATTCATGAATGAATTAACTATAATGATGGAGGAAATATTGATGCTAATGAATTCCTGGAGCTATTGAACTACTACTGAAGAGGTACTGAAGCACTAACTTAGTTCTGGATACACAAAGATGAAATAAGATACAGTTTCCTGCCCTTAAGATTTGAAAATCTAGTGGAATGAGTGGGAAATAAAATAAACACATAAAGATAATGATAGGCATTATGACAACCAGTCTTGCTAGGTAACAAAAAACTTGAGGATGGACCTAGTTATAGACTGTTTTCTGGGTAAGGACAATCCTAGTTAAGATCTGTAAGAAGCCAATAAATAAGGAGACTCCTGATTTTAGAAATTGGTCACTTACAGAAATAATCTTCCTGAGTAAGAATTCTACTTTTATTTCTCATTGAAGCATGAAAATAACCCTGGGGTCTTAAATATCATACCAATGAAAAACATTGTCTGGCTAATTCTAGTGAGATGGAAAGACTTATAGTAGGATAATGAATTGTTTCTGTTGTCTAAGTACTAGTTTAGTCTGTCCAAAGTTAGCTAAGCTCATTATTTAATACATTGATCTGGAAAACAGGATGAAGATGGTGATAGTCTGCTTTTACACTCTCCTGGTCAAATAACATGTGGAGTAACATTTGATTCTGGGTGCCATATTTGAGGAAAGTTGTTAGCAAACAAAATGCTGTGAACAGAAGATCATATCACATGAGAATTGACTAAAGAAATAAATTTCCAGTCTGGAACAGGGATAAAATAGAAGGGACATGATGTTTGTCATCAAGTACATGAAGCAATGCCATTTGGAAGAGGGATTAAGCATGCTTACATAGTCCCTGAGAAAAGAGTAGGAACAACTGGTAGAGGATGAGGAAAGAGATTTTTGCCAGATGTCATGGAAACTTTCTAAAAATTAGAACTGGCAAGAAATGGAACAGGGTTTTCAGCTTCCCCTTTGTTGAAACTTTTGTAGAAACTAGATGTTTCTACTAATTAACTAGATGTCAGGGATCCTAACAGATTGTGAATTGAACTAGGAGCTCTCTAAGATCCTGCATTAGGTTGATTTCAGGTGCTCTGAGACTGTGTTAATGAATCCTTGCCTTCACTTCCCTACATCTGAAAGCATCACAAGTCTTTTAGCCAGGTTCACAATCAATTAATTATTCTCAACTCTTCACTTCCCATTTCTACTCAGTTACCAATGTTTGTCTGACAAGCTTGACAGCTCTACTTCTGCAACATTTCTCAAATTCATCCCTTTTTCCTCCATTCCTGAAAACCAATAATCTACTTAATTCAACCTTAATCACCTCTTTTTAAATTTTTTTAAAAAATTTTATTTATTTAAGGCAATGGCACTAAGTGACTTGTCCAAGATCATACAGCTAGGTAACTATTAAGTGTCTGAGGTTGGATTTGAACTCAGGCCTTCCTGACTACAGGGCTAATGCTCTGTCCTCCTGTGCCACCTAGCTGTCCCTCATTGCCTTTTGCAACAGTCTTTTGATTGGTCTACCCACTTCACATCTCTACCCACTTCATTCTACTCTCCATACAATTTCTAAAGTAATAGTCCTAAATTACAGATCTGAACTTGTCATCCCTTGCTTAAGAACCTAAAGTGGTTCCCTAGGATAAGATACAAACTCTATTATGGATTTTAAATTCCTCCACAATCTTACTCTTTGGTAATTGCACATCATTCCTCTTCCTTGTTCCTGCCTGAGTTTTATCTGTCTAAGATATTTCCATCTCCTGACTCCTCCCTTTGCCTGAAATGATCTCCATACTCACAACTCTGCCTCTTGGAACTCCTAGATTCCTTCAAGATTCAGCTTGTGTCATCTCCAATAAGGAGCATTTCCCTGCCCTCTAAATTTTTCACTTTCTATAACCCCCCAAATTATATTGTTTTTATCTTGTTTAAATGTTCTACCTGATGCAATGTCTCATGTGCGTATTTGAAACTACTTCCAGGCATGTGTGATAGAAAGCTCTGCTTTCTCCTCTGGAGGATGTACAAGTATGTACATCAAAATTATTTTGAGTTAACTGCTTATATGGAATTACATATGCATAGAAAGGGTTCCAAGTACTTAACTTGTCCTCCTCTAAATGAGGAGAAACTTCTGTGTGAGGAAGGGGATTTGGATCTTCCATTCCCAGGAGAATCTACATAAATTAAATGAACCCACAGCCTCCTGGGCAAGCTTGTGTCTGAGATGGGGCTGACTCTTGTCTGTGTTTTCTTTCTCTGGGACACTGTGAGACTTTGAGAAGCTAGAGAAATAGTGAGAGATTCAGTTTGCCAGTAAATAGGTCTGGTGAGAAGGAACCTTCTGGACTCAGGGTAGCCATGGATCAAAGGAAGCCAAGAAGGAGTGATTCAGTCAACAGCTTCCTGAATATGGAGGGGAACTTGGTGGGGTGAATGCTTTGCAGCTACCACTTTATGTTTGAGCTTACTCTCTCTAGGGATTGAGGAATTTCAGAGGAGAAAGTAGTTCTATATTTGCAAGGGGTGGGGGAGAAGGGAAATGTTTTATAATTTCTTTTCTTAATATATATATATATTCTCAGTAAATATTCCCTTTGTACAAACTAAATGATGTGAATTACTTAAATGATTTGATGTCATTTAGTTATTCCAGTCATTTCCAACTCTTCAGGATCTCATTTGAGGTATTCTTGGCAAAGATTTTGGAATTATTTGCCATTTATTTTTCCAGCTCATTTTATAATTTTATAATTGAGGAACCTGAGACAAAAGTGACTTTCCTAGGTTCCGAGGGCAGATTTGAACTCAGAAAGGTGAGTTTTATTGAGTCCAGGCCCTGAATTCTATTCACCTATTAGATGGGTGCTAATAAAAGGTGTTAATAATATTGAGGCAATATTAATGGTACCATTTAGATGATATTAAAGAGATAAGTGAGTAATTGATATTAGGGAACACACTAAAATGGGGGGGGGGGACTCAGTCATAGAGCATCAAAGAACCAGGATTTGTTAAAAGTCCCTTTAGAGGGGTGACTAGGTGGCAAAGTGGATAGAGTACCCACCCTGGAGTCAAGAGTCCCTGAGTTCAAATCCGGCCTCAGACATTTAATAATTACCTAGCCGTGTGGCCTTGGGCAAGCCACTTAACCCCATTTGCCTTGAAAAAACCTAAAAAAATTTAAAAAGAGTCCCTTTAGAGTGGGCAGCTAGATGGTTCAGTGGATAGAGCACGGGCCCTGGACTTGGACTCAGGAGTACCTGAGTTCAAATCTGGTCTCAGACACTTAATAATTACCTAGCTGTGTGGCCTTGGACAAGTCACTTAACCCCATTGCCTTGCCAAAAAAAAATTAGAATTCCGATGGAGAATTGCAGCCAGCTCTCTACAATACAACTTAGCAATGGGACTCTGAGTTGGAATAAGGACCTCCAGAGTCTATGAAGGTTCCTGCATTTACTATTTCATTTCTATGAATCCACAATGCCTTTGCAACTGTGTATCCTATCCAAGGACTTGAGTTTCCTAGAAGTAATTACCAGAATAATGCTAACAGAATTATGAGGGCATCTTACCAACCTAAAACCTATGATTTTTATACCTGAGAAAGGAAAACATTCTTATTCGTATGGTTTCACCTTGATCTATTCTGTACTAGCATGTATAAGGATTTCACTTCTAGAAGTGCAATTGAGAAACTGTAGCATAGTAAATACAACTCTGGCCTCAGAGAGAAAACCAGGATTAAATACTGCTTTTGCTTCATACAGACTGAGTGCTTCTGAGTAAGTATTTGGTATCCCCAAAGACTAATTGAATTGCCCCACTAACTAGGTGGGGCAACAGGTAAAGCCCCTAGCATGAAGTCAGGAAGAAGAGAATTCAAATAGTCTCAGACATTTTGGCTCTGTGACCCTAGGCAAGTCACTTAGCCCTGCTTGCGTCAGTTTCCTCATCTGTAAAATAAGCTGGAGAAGGAAATGGCAACTCACTCCAGTATCTTTTCCAAGAAAATCTCAAAAAGGATTATGAGGAGTCAGACCTGACTGAACCCTGAAACAACTGAATTGAAGAGCTGTTTCTTATCTACACTGGTGGTCCTCCATCTACAGGGGTTCTCTACATCAAGGAGCTTTCATATTCATACTTCCTCTTAGTTTTATTTTGTGTCTACTATCCGTAATAAATTCTGAGGGTTACAGAACTGAATCTGGCTCTGAGGATGGGGATAGGATAGGCAAATAAGCATAGACTACTCTTGTCTTGACTATGAGCAACTAATGAGTTTACTACTGTTTCCTGTTTGTGCTAATGTAAGTGAAAGTCATTCCTTCTGCTGTGGTACAGTATTGAAGAAAAAGAAATATGAGATTCCTATTTTAATGATTCTCTTTTCATCTCCACTAGATCTATGATTTCATCAATGTAGGGAGTTTCTGATGATGAGATTCCCTCTATCAATGCTTGCCAATAACTACTGCAATTGGTAGTCTTTGACTACTAGTTGTTGGTATAGAGTTCCATAAGTGATAGAACCATTGACACTCAGTCAGCAGGATGTCAGCAATCACACTTGAACCTAAGTGTTCTGACTCCAAGGCCAACCCTTTATCCACTCTTCTTCAACTACCTAATGTTCATTTAAATTAATCAAATCATGATAAAGTCAGTGAAATACCCATTTTGTAGATGACTATTTAAAATAAATATTGTGATGATTTCTGTCCAGCAACATGCTTTGACAATTTATTAAGCATCAATTTCCCCTGATCTCCACTTGCTTGTATAAAATTCTTTCTGCTCCTTTCCTTCCATTGTCTACAATGTGTTTTCCTATCCAAAATTTGCATCCTTGTGTGTTTTGTTACATTGACAAAGGAATAATTTGTAAAGACATTAAATTCTGTACTGATGGACAAGAAGAAATCATAGTATCAAAGCACAGGAAGAAGGGTATATTATAAAAACCAAAGCATTTAAAATTTTTTTTTTTTTATGGATAGTACAAAAAAAATCCTCTGTGGCTAGTTTACTGGTGATGATCTCTCCCCATTTTGCTGTCTGGTTGTTACTCAGTGGGTTACTTGGGTCATACTTGAAGTCTTTACATCATTTAAGAACCTGCCAGATTTAAGAACCTAACAATGCATTGGTGTAGCCTATGAGAACATAGGGCTAGTTCCCTATCATGAAGAGTTAGTTATCTCTGTAGTTGCAAAAATTAAAATCAAAGAGCTATGGAGACGTGAGTAGTAGGCAAGAACAGGCAGCAATATTTAGCCAGCAAGGAACTTCACAGAAGAAAAGGAGTGAAAAAAAAATTAAAAAAAGAAAAAAGAAAAAGAGTGGAAGGAAGGATAAGAAATCCTCTTATATGTTGAGTGAATCCTTTGTGGCAAACTTATGGGAAGATGTGGGCAAGAGGTACATGAGATGAATAGCATGAAATGGTCCATCACTGGAGGGAATTGCAAAATTACATCTGAAAAAACATTAAGTTTGAAATGTCCAAAAGTCAGTTAATAATGTGAAATTGCAGCTCAGGACAGATTAGGGCTGGAAATATAAATCTAAGAGTTACCTACACAGATAGGATTAAACTTATAGGAGCTGATGATAGAAAGATAGAAAGATAGAAAAAAAGAAGAGCATCTTGGAAGACAAAGATAATTAGAAGACCTGACATAGATGGTAAACCAGCAAAAGAGATGAGCAGCAGTGAGACAATTGGGAAGAGAGTCCAGAGAAACTAAAGCCACAAAAATCCAGAGAGAAAAAAATAGTTTCAAGTACATGGCTGATAGCATCAAATAATATAGAAAAATCAAGAAAATGAAGCTGATGGTAATGGGGAGATGCTTAGATTTAGCAATAGTCATTAACAATCTTGGAGAATTGTCCATCTTCAAAAGAGGATCAAAATGCCATCACTCTATTGGGATCAAATTCTAATGTGTCTGATTTGGCTAATCAGAACACTATGAGCTCAGAAGGTTCTACCATAGGTCAGGCATAAATAGTCCATATAAAATTTGGAGTGGAGATGTCTCTAATTTTGAGATCCTTGCCTTAGTAGTAAGAAGGTCAGGGTTAGGTTTGGTGAAGCAGACATTTTTTTAGGACACATTTTCTAGCCCCTTCCGTATACCAGAAAATGAGCAATGTGGTCCTTAATTTAAAAAGGGTGCTCAGACACCCAGTGGGCTGCTAAATCCCACTGTTACTTCAATCCAGTTAAAAGACTATGACCTGGTTGTGGGGTTGTGTAGCCTCACCTGCTGCTTCATTACTTGTCTGTTGCTACGAACTTTTGAGGTAGGTAAAGGTAAAATGGTAAGGGTGATATCTTTTGACTTGAAAAATTAAGTTGGATTTCAGGAGGCAGAGTTATTTGTGCGTCAGTAGAACAAGGAAGAAAATAATTTGAGAGTAGGGGATAGTTCAAAGGATTAACTAATGGCTCAAACTTGGAGTGAAAAGAAAGTGAAGTGAAAGGGGGTGATAGCTTGGCAAAGGGAAGGATAAGAGGCATTGGGGAAGACAGTGAGAATGAAAAATTAGTAAGGCACAGAGAGAGATGGAATGATAATATTTTGCTCTGTTAAATGTATTTTGGATATTTGATGATAGAAGTGGAACGCTTGAAAATGATAGGGAGTTCAAAAATGTGGCTATCCCCAAGTGTAGCTGAAATTCACTGGAAATTATGGAGTTGAAAAAAATTAATAGGGCAGTTGGAGAAACATATTGATGTCCCCTATTGTAAGGGTAGAAGTTGGGATGCAGAGGAACACTGTGACCCAGATACTAAACTCCTGAGAAAGGGAAATAAAGGACAGGAGGGGGCAGGACTCTGATGGACTATGATGGCTTAAATGGTATGAGTTAACTGGTCACTTCACAAAGACTTAGAGCTAGAAGGAACCTTTGAGGTTAAGGCTAGCTTTCTCACTTTACAGATGAGGAAACTGGGGTCCAGGGAGAGTATCTGAAGCAGGATTTAAATCCATTTTCCTAACATTTAATCTACTATGCCAACCTGCTACTCTGAGGTTGGACAGAAAGAACAAGCTCATTCCTTGATTTTGATATTTTTGGCAGGTAATGAAGATAATTCCTGATGATTGCAGGTGGAGAATAGGAATATTCTGCTTCTCAACTCTGCCCCTCAAGATACTGAAATTGGTTGATGTGATTGTTGGCAAAAGGGAATGACAAATGTTCCAATTTAAAAAAAGTGAACGCTGAAAAGTGTGTTTACTGAGTAATGGTGGCAAAGGGAAAATGTAGGTATGACACATAGGGGACAGGGAGTATTTTGATTCCATCTCCAGGATTAGTGTGACAGGGGACATAAGAGAAAATGCAGTTAGTGATGGGAAAAGAGGGCTTTCCACCTTAACAAAATAGAGACTGAAAATTACATGCTTGTGACTTGAATATCTGGTAAAATTCTAAAGCATTTTTTTAAAAGAAAATGACATTTTCTTGAAACTAGTATGATTTCTTTACAAATAAGTCCTTTTTTAAAAAACAGGACTACTTGATTGGAAGCCTAGTCTAGACTAGGAAATCATTTGTTATATTTACTGTGTTTCAAGCACCATGTAAGCCCTGTGATACAAAGAAAAAGTGTCAAAAGTTTATGTCCATAAGAGGCTTATGTATCAATAAATATGAAATATATAGAACATGGTAACTTTAAAGAGAAAAGCACTATTAGTGGTGGTGGTGGTGGGGAAACTTACAAAGGCCTCTTGAGTGGAATCTTAGAGGAAGCCAGGGACTCTTTAGAATCAGGGAGAAGTGAATTATTCCAGACAAAGGGGACAGCGAGGGCAAATGCTTAGGGATGGGAAATAAAACATCCTGTTGGCAGCAACTAGAATTGTAAAGTTTATGCAATGGGGAAATGTGTAAGACTAGAAAGACAGGATGAGTTAAGATTGTAAAGGGTATTAAATGGTAAAGGGGTTTAAATCTGAGTATAATTATTGGAGTTATTGGAATCTTTTTGGGTGGGGGATAGGGAGTGAGGTCAGATTAGCATTTTAGGAAAATCACTGGTAGAGGGATAAACAATGGATGTTTCCTTTTTGGAAAATTCTGGGCTGTTACTTCTTAATAGGTGGTCCATTGATTTTGAGATTGCCATTACCTTTGACTGTGAGATCTTCTCATCTGCCCTTTAGAGGCCTTTGGTCTAAGCCCTGGTCTGGTTCTCTATCTCAGCCTGCAACTGGTCCACTTGGGGAGACATTCCTGATGATAAGTCTATTAGCCTCACTGACAATCACACAGTGGTTGTCAGGCTGGTTTGGAAAGCAAACAGTTTCCAACATCATTTTCCTCTCATCAGAAGCTACTTGAATTACTCAAACTGGGATTTAACCGACTCTGGGCAGGTCCAGCAAGCCTTAAATGAAGTTCAATAGAGATGACTTAAAGGGAATTCTTGGCCATGTTTGTAATAAAGGTAAGAATAATGTACGTAAAGTGTCTAAATAAATTAAATGAGTCTTTACACATGTGTATATGTATGTACATATATATGTATATAGGTGGGGAGGTGGTTAAGTCCCAATGTTTCAAAGCAGGTTATTAATTTAGGAGACTTGAAATAGTCTAGGGGGAAGATGAGGGCCTGAATTACAGGGGTGGCTTTGTAGAAGAGAGGAACCAGGGGAGACATTGTGGCACTAGCAAGATTTGGCAACCACCTGAACATGTGGAATGAGTTCCAAGTGAGCAGCCAGAGAGGAAACTGAAAAGATGGAGATGGTTGACAGTAACAGAAACATTAGGAATGAACTGGGGGAGGAGATATTTTGAACATATTAGAGTTTGAGATGCTTATGGGATTTTGAAATATCCAATAAGCAGTTGGTGATAAGAGACTGGGTAAAAAGGAGACATCTGTTAATTAATTCCACCCTTAGAAAATAATGAATTTACTGGATGAGTTTAAAGAGAAGAGAGAAGACAGAGTCCTAAGAGAAACCCATAATTAGTATTTGATAAAGATGATGATTCAGCAAAGGCAAATTCGGTAGGAAAACTGAGAAAAGACACGAAAAACTCAAGGGGAGAATATCCAGGAAGAGGCATCAAAATGTTGGGAGGATAAAAAGCGTGAGGATTGAGCAAAGGTCCTTAGTCCTGGCTGTCTTGAGAGTATTGGCATTGTTGAGATCAGATTGCAGGGAGAAGAGAGGGAGTATAGAAAATCAAAGCAGAGAAGCCTTTACATGGAGTTTAGCTGAAGAGAGCAGATGGAGATGGTAGGATCTAGTGAAGGTTTCTAGAGATAAGGAAACTTAGCAATATATGTGTAGCCAACAGCAAACTGGCAGACAATTAAGAGTTATTAGTAGGGGCAATCTGCTGGAGACAATGGGGATAGAATCAAGGCAAAGAGATGAGTCACCTCAGTCAAACTAGAGGGATGTGAACTGGGGAGAAGAGGAAACTCTCATTGAATGGCCTCAGATTTGGGAGGAAAAGTGGGCACTGGGTGTTTGAGGAGAAAAGAGGTTTGGAATAGTCACTTTTGATGACCTTGGGGATTGAAAAAGGATGAGCACAAGAACTGTTTTTCTGTCCTGTTGAAATTAGACTATAACTTGAAATATGCAGTTTTAGAACAGTTCTAGTTTTCTTTAGAAGTAAAAGTAGGACTATGGGAATGCTATAGATGTAGCTGAGCTTCTAGAAACAGCACTAGATAGT